>NW_005871568.1:422009-445562 GCF_000147115.1 Myotis lucifugus | reverse complement strand
GGCAGGCGGCGATGGGCCCCCGGGCGGGCAGCGGGCTCCCGCCCGCTGCTAGAGCACACTACTAGATGTTGTCTCTCCTCCGCGGCCCGCGGTGTTCCGGTCCGTGGGGCACCCGGATCCCCGTGGTCCTCGGCAGCCGTCTCGAGTTGTGCTGAAGCCGACGTTAGACAATCCCCCCAACTTTAGTCTCTCGGGTGTTGGGCAAGCTCTGGTGCACATCTCGCCCGTGTTTATTTATCCTCAGATAACGTAAGGTCGTAATTGTTGAGGTCTTTAAATACTTGAAGACTGAATTCCAATATTATAAGGGAAAAGGTGGGTCCTTTTCCTCGTTTTTAAGGTTGCATGCTTCCCTAATCAATTGTTAGGTTAAAAGTGAAAAATTTAATTCTGACTTTGCCACGTCTGCACGTATTGAAATTTAGACTAACGAAAATGTCTTCAGACACTTAGGGGATAATTCTTTGAAAACTAAAGACTAATGTCTGGATTAATGTACCTTTCGAATTAATGTACCCTTTATTTGGGATTTTTCAGGGTTAAATAGGCTTCTGTGAATGTATGTTTTTAAGGGTCAACCCCTAAGTTTGTCATACATGTTTTAATGCCACTTTTCCAAACACTATTTGAATTGTTTCTGTTTTCCAGGATACATCTTGTAAAATGTCTTTTTACACATGATAGAACTTCCTGTGGGATTAGTTATATTTTTTCCTACCAAAATTTGCGAGACAAAATGACAGTCGTAGTCACTTGGGTGTCAACCCAAAGGCAATCTCTGGAGACTCAAAGATGGATAAAATTTAGATCTTGTTCTCAAGGAGGGAGGGGTGTGTGCATGTAAAGGATCATTAAAGTAAAATGCATCAAAATGTCTTAAATGCAATGGGAGAGGGGTGCACCCTGAATGCTTTGAGCTCAAGGAAGAGCATGGGGGGGGGGGGGCTTGCCTTTAAATAGGATCTTGATTGAATGGGCCTGCTCTGCTGGAAAAAGAGGCTTCTCTGAGTGCATTCTAAGAACATGCATCATTAATTTCATTCTTTAGCTTCTATCAGTGTGGTCCATGACTTCTGTGTCAGGCAATTTTTTTTCTATCATTTGGTGTCTTCATTGTTACTCTTCAAAACTTACTTTAGGGGTTTATTACAATAACCACCTATCCAAGCTGTTTTGGAAAAGCCATGGCTTTAATTCAAGAAATTTAATTATTTAGATTAGTCATATTCTCATTTCAGAGAGACTTGGGAGGTTTTGTTTTAACTGGGTATCATCAAATGAAAGCCATCTCTGGAAGTTAAGGGACAAGGATTAATTATGGAATGGTTGGGTAGTAATTGTTCAGGCAGGGGTTTTGCCCATTCTGAGATTTACTTAAAAATAAGCTCTTCATTTTCAGGTGACTTTCTGAAGATAAAATGTTATATATTCCAGTTAGAAAACCTAAAGTAAGATTTAAGTTTGCAAATATGTATAGTAATGTAATCATTTTCCTCCCCTGGTAAGTTCACACTTTTCCAAGTTGATTGCTACCTAATAGTAAATCCCTGGCTAATCAGTTTCATAGTCTATCAGATTTCATTGAGGTCCTTTTATCTTAACTCTTGATTGGCTGTCTAAATATATGGCACTTTTAAAAAAATATGCTTTTATTGATTTTAGAGAGAGGAAGGGAGGGAGAGTTAGAAACATCGATAAGAGAGAATCATCGATTGGCTGCCTCCTGCACACCCTCTACTGGGGATCGAGCCCGAAACCCAGTCATGTGCCCTGACTGGCACTGGAACCGGAGATCTCTTGGTTCATGGGTGGATGCTCAACCACTGAACCACACCAGCCGGGCAAGTGAGAATTTGAATGGGACTCATCTACTAAGATTTCATAGTTCATCACAGATCTGCTAAGCCACCTGGCATTGCTATCATGCTGGCTGGATTGCTAGTTTTAATTTGTTCTGGGCCATCCAATATTTGATTGGTATTAAGGGAGAGCTTTGCCATAGGGACACAAGTGCAGGTTGAGTTCCCCAATAGCTTGTTTTCAGTATATGGAAACCAGAAGAATTATTTACTTCAGACCTGTTTTTGGAAATTTCCTGTTGGTCTGGTATCATAGGTGAGAGACCCTGGACTTTGTTTTCTGTTTTTGTTGTTGTTGTTGTTTTAATATGTTTTTATTGATTTCAGAAAGGGAGAGAGAGTTAGAAACATCATTGGTCAGCTGCCTCCTGCATTTCCCCTACTAGGGATGGAGCCTTAAACCCGGGTATTTACCTTGACTGGGAATCGAACCCCATGACCTTCTGGTTCATAGGTCAATGCTCAACCACTGAGCCACACCAGCCGGCTTGGCTGGTTTATTTAAATAATGATTGCATTTAAATGAATGTTGTGTATGGCGCACACCTACTTTACTTACAGCTGATGCTTGGAACAGTGCCAGGTTGGCATTTTCCTCATTTTTTCAAATGAAACCCTGAAAGGTGGGGTGATTTGCCCAAGCCCAGGCAGCTAGGAGCAGAGTCGGGATCTGGACCTTCACCTCATTACACTGTATCAAAAATAATGTGCCTGCCCTAACCGGTTTGGGATACATTTTAAGTTAAATTTAGTTTTAGACTAATATTTCGATTCTGGTGAAGGGCATGTACCTTGGTTGCGGGCACATCCCCAGTGGGGAGTGTGCAGGAGGCAGCTGATTGGTGTTTCTCTCTCATCAATGTTTCTAACTCTCTATCCCTCTTCCTTCCTCTCTGTAGGAAGGGGGAGGGGGCCCTGCTACCAATCAAAAATAATGTGCCTATATTTTGGGGAAGTCATTTGATAGCATGTCTCATGTTGATGACGTAGTTCCATCTGTTTGATGTCTTCCCAGCAAAATAATCTGCTCTTATTTTTCATTACAGAGTCAACTGTTCATTTTATTTCAAAATTGGAGCATGTCGTCATGGAGACAGATGCTCTCGGTTGCACAATAAACCAACCTTTAGCCAGGTTTGTTTATTTTTTCTTTTTTTTTTTCCTGTTTTCACGTAAATTATCAAAACTTGTACTTTACAGAGCCAGTTAATAATTTCCATGTATAAAGGGGACCTTTATTTCTCTAGTTGTTTTATTTCCTATTTATGTTCATAAGTGAGCATAGCATGTTCGTTTGTTTCAATGGATGAGGCAGGTGAGTCACCCCAGTGGAAGGTCTGAGAGCATCATCCCCTGTTTTTATCACTAGAGAAACCTGTTTAAAAGAAGGTTTTAGTATGTGCATGTGGGCTAGGACAGGCCCTTGCCCTACCACCCACCCTGCAGCCTTGCCAACATTGACTGAGCCTCTTCCAGGCACGGGAGGTGCAAAGCGGGCTTTCTGTTCTTTGCTCTCCCTAGGCAGCCACCTTACAGGAGAGGCTGGGGTGACTGCCTTGCCCTCGGTTCTCCAGGCCTGGTGTGTTCCCTGTCTTAGACCCTTAGTCAAGGCAACAGCAAGTTGCATCATGACATAGAAACATTAAAAATGAAACTTAACACTAGAAGATGGGCATTCAGTTCAGTGTTTTGTGGCCAGTTTTATTCTGTTAATTGAGAGATGCCTGTTATCTTGGGTTTAGGTTGGCTATGATTTGGTTTAATTTTAAACATTTAGATTTTTGATATTTTTGGTTAACCGAAGAAAAGGCAAGACTTTGTACCCTGTAAGTGATCACTGATGTATTAAAGGGAGAATGAATGCACCTCTAATACTAACAGAAACTTATGCCCATGTTTACCAGAATGTTTGGAATTTGAAAAATTTGTTGATCTCCTTCTGACCGCCCATGAAGTCTGAACATGCAACTTCTATTTTTTGATTTTATTACTATTGGGTAACTATTGTATCTACCTCTGGAAACTGCTAGACTCTACTTTGAGTTCAATTGGTATAAGAAAGAGACATTGGTATTTTCTAATTTAAGCCCATAGAACACCCCACAATTTAACTTGCTTTTAGAAGGGGGGTGTGATGGCTTCCCTCCCCCCATCATTCCTGATTACCAAGTGATTAGTATAATAAAAATCTATCTTAGTAGCTTTGAACATGTCTCAAGTTTCAGAATATTGGAGAATTTGCTTTAAATTTTCTGTTCTAATTTTTTTAAGTGCTTTAATTTATAATTGAATTTTGCCACTAAGCCAGTGGCCGTAGATTGGGCAGTAACCAAGCACTTTAAGTATCCCCGGAGTATTTTATTTTGGAGGGCTGCTTACAGATGTACCAAGTGTTGGGTTGAGAAAGAAATTGTCCCCTGTTACAGTTTTCTTTAAGCTACCAAGAGACACCTGGCTTCTTTTCTTTCTGAATCATTGGTTGTGGGGAAGCATAGGACTTGTTTGGAAAAGTCAAGGCAGGGGTTGCCACCGTTGGCCATCTCTCCCTGGAGGCCCCCGACCTTTTGGGGGCTTTTTCCTTATAAACTTTCCAACCAAGTCCAGTGCTTCCCCACAGTTGATTACCTCAGTATGTTAATGTCAAGTTAATTTGAGCACTTTGGATCAAAACAAGGCAATGATTCCATTAAAGTTTGATGGCGTCATCTGTATTTGTTAACTTGAGTGTCGTATTTTGATTTGGTTGGCTGATTTTAGATAATCTTAACCACCCCTAATCTTAGTGGAACTGCATTGCCCCTTTTAAATGACAGTTCTTCCTAAACAGCCACTGCCAGGTTACCTCAGTGAAACTTAACATTAATTTTCCTGTTGAATAATTGGGCTCAGTATAGCTTCCCATTATTGTCATACTCTGGTAATTCCAGTTGAAAATATGAAGTTGGCTTTGGGAAACATCCGAGGCCCGGGATAGGTTGTCTTGGGCAGTGCTCAGGCCCTGAGTGGAGGGGCTGCCTGTCACAGGGGTGCTGCCTGCTGTGGGCAGTTCTTGCAAGTGGGTTTCCCAGCAGCAGGCCTTTGACTGGGGAGTGTTTACACAATCCCTCCCCTTTAAACATAGCTGGAAATGGAACTGGCTCATTCTGTAAAGCCACTTACAAAACTGCTTTGGACATATGTTGAAACTGAACATTTATTTTTCTAAATCGTGTTTTATTGGTTCAGCTTGTAAATATCTAGCATAATTCAATGTGGGTTTCTTTTTACGCTTCTTACAGTGATGTGGACATTAAGATTCATGTAATATATTAGTCTACTAACTTAAACATGGTTTGTTTTTTCAGACAACTTGATTTTAAGAAGAACGGTACAATGTAAGGTTTCAAGTCTGCCTGATCCAGTTTAAAGCAGAAGGGCTAAAAAGGATTTTATTCCCTTAAGAAGGATCGGAAAAGAGCAAATGTTTTAAGCTATTGTATTATGTAAACAGAGATCCCACCAAGAAAATGTCAATCTGATAGGTGTCCGGGACAGTTAGGAAACCATTTGGTGTGCTGTTTCCTACGAGACCAGAGAGCTGGATGGACTGCATATAGTTGGGTTATGCATTTGTTTTTTTTAAAAGGATTTTGTATGGGGAATATGATTATAATGTAAATTTTTCAACATCTTAGTGTCTGCTAACTTGAAGTGTAGGAAAATGCTAATGTCCTGTTATTTATCTTGCATTAAAACATTTTTAGAATGTGGGACTACTCAAAGTAACAATTATTTTTTCTTGGTTGCTGGCTGACTTGACCTAAGTCACTGCTCAAACTCTGTTTTCATAATATGATGGTTTGGGTGTACTCTTCAGAAGACAATTGTGTGACTTGCGGGAAACAAACATACAAGCGTTGAGCCATTTGCAAACAAGTTGTCTCTTTGCAATTGTCTAATATATGCACAGCAGCCAGTAGAATTCCCCTTTTTATTTTTTTTTCCCCGCAGACCATCTTGATTCAAAACATCTATCGTAATCCCCAAAACAGTGCACAGACGGCTGACGGCTCACACTGTAAGTCCCACAGTTGGAGAAATTTTTTTAAAACAATGGTGTTAAAGAGCCCACTCTTAATTGAGACACATAATGTTGGCTTCTGAGCTGCTGACATAGAGCTGTTGCAAACAGGACAAGGTGGTGGAAGTCCTTGGCGTATACAGCAAGGACTTGATACTTGGCTGCGTTCAGGAGGCTGTCCTAGGGAAGGTCGCTGACCAGGTCTCTTCCCTTGATTGACATTTGTTAACAAGAAGGGATCTGTCCATGTGACATTTTAACATTATCAGCCATCATTGGTCTTTACAATGACTGAACCCGGGCATTTATTAAGTTCTTTCTATAAAACTAATAATTTTAGGAATATTTAGGAATCAATAAGGTAAGTTGCCCAATAAGTGTGGGTTTATTTCAACTATGATTTTTCTTCTAGGAAATGGAGATTTCATGATATGTAATTATTGTATTTCTCTAATACAGTAATTGTGTCATTGGTTCATATGGGCACTTTTCTTTCCCAGTTGTCCATTGAAAGTTTTTCTAAGAATGTTTTGGTAGTAGCCTGCTGAGTTATTTGCACTCTTACCTGGCTTGAAACTTTGAAATGGAGAATGTTTACGCTCTGTGAACAGAAATACAATACTGGCATATCATGAGATCTCTGCATTGCAGTGCTAGGGTGCTCCGAGACCGCCATCAGCTACGAAAACATCTCTCCATCGAAAGAAATAACTTGCTTTTTTTCAGCACTGAGTCTTGACTGAAGCGATCGCCACAGGAAGCCGGTTAAGTGTTTACATTTAATTTTCCATAATATAAAGTTGTTGCGTTTTGTATTTCAGACCATTGCCCTCTTGAACATTTACCGTAACCCTCAAAACTCTTCCCAGTCTGCTGACGGTTTGCGCTGTAAGTTCATACAAGTTCCTTCCCTGGTTCCCTGGGCTTACGTGTCAGAGCTCAGCGTCCACTCCACCTGGTCTGCCGCTTCCACTAGAAGAGTCAAGAGCTTTTGTCCCACTGACCCTGACCCCATGGAAACCTCTGTCAGAGATTTGAACCGCTGCCCACTTACTTAAAAAGCAAAAAGATGTCTGTGAAGGGCACCCTTTACAATAGCTTGGAGCTGCCGCTCTCTCCTTTACCTTGGCTCTCATCCCAGGGGAGAATTTCCATGGAGTTAAGTGTAGAGTTGTGTTCGTCCCTCTGAGAGCAACAGTATTTGAAAGTTTCTCTCTCCTAAAAAAAATTGTTCTGAAATTACTTTTCAGATTTTTATTTCTTATTAGACATTTCCCCCTTAAACTCTATTTTGGAGCTCATGCTCTGAGAGCATTGTTCTGGGAATGTTTCCAAAGCAAGGGTCCCAAGTTGCAGTGACCCCTAAGTTTCCTCAGCATCAGCCCTGTGCTCACTCAGTCTTTAACCGGAATACTTTATGTAGGTATCTCCAACTTCAGGAGGTAGTTCACTGCATTTGGAAAATGTGGGGTACTTGGTGGGGAAATAGATCTAAACTGGGCACTCAGTAGACATTACTGATTTCTTTTGGTAGACAGTTTAAGTTTTGAACGTTGTCAAGAACGGGATATATATTAGAATCATTGGAAAATTCAAAAAACTAAAACAGATTTTTAGAATTGTTGAGCTGTAGATCAGTGTAGTCACCTGGGGGTAAATTGAAACGAACATCCTGGCCTCCTATTAAAATCAAGGCGTCCAAGCCACAGTTTGTTTGAAAGCTGTGAACATTAATAGAAGACGCTAGCAAAGGTAACGTGGTAGCACAGACCTAACTCCAGTGCAGCCTTGGCCCAGAGCCGTCCGTTTATGGGTGGCCTGCTCTGGGTGGGATGGTCCCAGCAGCCACCACCCACGCTTCCTTGCCCCACACTGGAGGTCTCCCAGTTATATACCTGCACGCACAGGAGCTCCCATGTCTGCAGGGTGGGGCTGTCTTGTCAAGTTTTTCTTCCCAGACACTAAATGTTTTGAGTTGCTAATACTGACCTGACAGTAGAGAAGTCTTTTCCCATATGTGAGGGTGGCAGGATTGATTAGTAGCCAATGGTTTAAAATACCTGGTTTTTGTTTTGTTCTCTTAAGAAGTAAGATCAATTAGATGGAGGGAAATGTTTATATATGGACTTAAAATTAAATGAGTGACAAGTAGATAATGGAGTAACAACAATTCACAGTTCTTTGCCCTACCTGTTTACTTGGGGACTGCGGGTTCTTTATTGGCAAAAGAATGTTGTGTTAGTTTTCTTGGTGTCTTTATTTGTGATTCACAGGGCTCTTGTTCTGCATATGCTACAAAATAAAAGTTTAGCTATATCGAATATTCCAGTTCTGGGGTCCAGATTGTATAAATTAAATGAGATTCTGATTCTGCAGTTTAAAAAAAATCAATTTAAGTTGATAAGCCTGAAATATTTGGCATCAGACCCTTTCAGTAAATTTCAGTCAGCTGGGTTCATCAGTTTTCCTAATACTAATGGTTCTTTTGACCATATCCATTCATCTGTAGAAAAATAAGTTTTCTGTGCTTTGGTTACACTTAATAGTGAATCCCAGTTTAAGAATGTTTCTGTACAAAAATTCGGTATTTTTCAGGTTGTATTACTTAAAATAGATTGAGTCATGTAAATTATGTTTTAGTTTATAGTTTTTAATCACTCATCTCTGCCTTTCAAGTCATTTTGATTGACTCAAAAATTTATAAAAGATAAAATATGCCCACATTCAAGCATTTTTAAATAGTTTCCTAGAAGTTACGGAAATATAATACTCCATGTTATAAAGAACAGAATAGGACGGTCATGATCAGCTGGTACTAGAGCCGCCACCCGACTGGATTGTCAGTGCTCCTCAAGCGGAGGGTGTAGAGGCTTTCCCTCTTCTTGCTTTTCTCGATGTGGGGAAGGAGTGAGTTTAAGCACTGCCTGCCCTTTGGAACGGCTCCTCCGTTTGGAACCTGTCTCTCCTCAGGGAGGAGGTATGTTCCTGATTGCCTCCCACTGGGATGGGCCATCAAGAGGAGTAGTAGTTGCCTGTGCTCAGTAAGTGTGGGTTCTAAACTGAGCTGGATTCCATAAACTCAACCAATATGCAGGGGGGCTAAGTGTTAGAAAGTAAACTTAAATCATTTTCAGAATCGAAAGATTAAAGTTCTTACCATCAAAGATAAAAAGGTTTTCAAGTCATGTAGGAACCGGCTCAGAGACAGCAGTCTGGGTAGAGAGCCCTGTGCCACAGCTCAGGTCCCTCAGTGGGTTCCCAGGGGAGGCCACTTGTCCAGGAGCCTGGCCCAGCCTAACAGCCTCTCGGCTTCCTGGGCTCCCTGGGCCAACTGTTTGGAATATCAGTTTATTGACACACCAGCTCGGTGACTTCTCAGATTTAGGTTAGGAGAACTTTAAAAATTGATAAAAGAGGTGATAATGAAGATAGAAGGGAAATGTGTAAAATCCACCCACAGAATATGCATGATTTCATTTAGTGCATGTAGGTTATGAAAAAGTAAATGAGGAAAATAGAAAATAAGAATGCTTTCTTCAACAAAGTATTGTAATTTTCCATTTACTCAAGGGGCATTCAAAATACTGTAATGGAACTTGGTAACTGTCCTACTGAGTATTTATGGTCATTTGGGTTTTAATCGCATCAGAAATAATTTTATAGCATCTGTGTGGCTGATAACCACTGAAAGAAACGAGTCAGGAGCATAAGCTTTTAATCACTCACCCTGATTCAGCTTTCATTGTAACCTAATTGGGCGGTGGGGGGAGGAGCATTAATTGGCCTCTTTTTTAAATTTTTTCATTAAAAATTTTTTTGAGCAACTTTTCCTTAAGATACTGTATGAAAATGTGACCCTTTGATGCTGATTAAAACTTGTGTGGTTTTAATAGCCAGAATGGAGACTGTCATAGGGCATTTAAAAGTCTCCCCACACTTTAAGATTTTAACACTTGACCTTGTGATGCAGTCTCGTCAGTGCTCCAGTAGAACACACTTCTGTCGGGTTCTCTCTTTAGATAATCTAATGTGTGTCACTGTAGCAGGTTGATTTAAGCACAAGTTTTAATTGGTCACAGCCCCTGCGCTAACCAGCAAGATTTCTGTTGTTTGCAGGTGCCGTGAGCGATGTCGAGATGCAGGAACACTATGATGAGTTTTTTGAGGTGAGATTAACTATTTGAGACTGATAGACCTATTCACCTTTATCTGTTTGGGGGGAATTAAAATCTGTCTCTATTAATAAAAATACTAAAAGATTCATTGTGTTCAATTCGTCTTTTATCTTTAACACGATCATGATCCTTAAACCACCGTTTTTCTTCCAGGAGGTTTTCACAGAAATGGAGGAGAAGTACGGCGAGGTGGAAGAGATGAATGTCTGTGATAACCTTGGAGATCACCTCGTGGGAAACGTGTATGTGAAGGTACGTGGAAGGTGACAGGGGGGAGTTTGGGGGAAGGATAAGGAATGCTCACCTTATTGTTTTAGCTTTTAACCTTGCCCGAATGCTCCTTGCTCTTGAACTTGTGCACATGCTGGAGCCGGCCTGTGGTTGCAGGGAGGAGGGCAGGCTGCCAGGGTCCTGCATCATCCTTTCAGGTCGGGCACCTTCATACCTGTTGGTTAGAGGCTGTTTGAACTGGGGAGAGGGACAGAGAGAAACATCAATTGGCTGCTCCCTGCACACCACACCCCCCACTAGGGATTGAGCCCGAAACCTGGGCATGTGTCCTGACCAGGAATCGAACAGAACTGGTGACCTCTTGGTTCATGGGTCAATGCTCAACCACTGAGCTACACAGGCCAGGCCTTTTTTTTTCTTTTTTTTTAAATAATGTTTATTGCCTACACAAATCATTACATTTGCTCTTTTAACCAATTGAATTGGAAAATCAAGATAACGTATTTGGCATGATTTTGGACCATCACAAGGTTAAATAGTCTAATTGTAAATTGAGGGTTGTCTGATTTTGATTGCACTATATTATTCCACCTTAATTACTTTGTCTGCATAAGTGCACAGCATATATTTGGATCAATGATTGAAAATGTGTTATTAAAGTGTGACGGCAAGCATTTTTGTTGTCTTTTCAGTTTCGCCGTGAAGAAGATGCGGAGAAAGCTGTGATTGATTTGAACAACCGCTGGTTCAACGGGCAGCCCATCCACGCTGAGCTTTCCCCCGTGACCGACTTCCGGGAAGCCTGTTGCCGCCAATATGAAATGGGGTAGATATGGACAGCCTGCCCGCTAGGGAGGTAGAGGAAGGGCGTGGTTATGCGGTGTGATGTTCATCTGGTTCTCCCCTCCAGAGAGTGTACACGAGGCGGCTTCTGCAACTTCATGCATCTGAAGCCCATTTCCAGAGAGCTGCGGCGAGAGCTGTATGGGCGCCGGCGCAAGAAGTGAGTGTTTCAGTGTGTCCATTCTGTCACTTCCTTTGCGTGTGTGTGTGTGGGGGGGGGGGGGGGTCCCAAATATATATATTATTTTTACTTATTAGTTTTTAAGTAAAGTTTGGCCTGAATGTCATCTCTGTTTAAAATGGAACTGCTTAGGCCCCAGCTGATTTGGCTCAGTGGATAGAGTGTTGGTTTATGGTCCAAAGGGTCCTGGGTTCGATTCTGGTCAAGGGCAAGTACCTTAGTTGCAGGTTCCCAGCCCTGGTCAGGGGCATGCAGGAGGCAACCAGTCGATGTTTCTCACATTGGTGCTTCGCTCTGTCTCTCCCTCTCCCTTCTACTCTCTAAAAATCAATGAAAAAAATATCCTTAGGTGAGGATGGATGGATAAATAAATAAATGGCACTGCTTAGAATGTAGAACAATTTTTTAAAATACATTTTTATTGATTTCAGAGGGTAAGAGAGAGGGAGAGATAGAAACATCACTGATAGAGAATCATTGGCTGCCTCCTGCACGCCCCACACTGGTGATCGAACCCGCAGCCCAGGCATATGCTCTGGCTGGGAATCAAACTGTGATCTGGTTCATAGGTTGTTGCTCAACCACTGAACCACACCAGCTAGGCATGTAGTACATATTTTAAATTACAAAAATGTACTCTATATTAAAATGTGCTCTTTGAAGAATATTCTGTGCGCATATTTTACTGCTTAAGGAAAGATCAAACCTCAGCAACTAACCAAGGAAATGGCTAGTGGGATCGATGAAAATGAGTTCCTGTGTGCAGTGTTCTATTCTTTCGTCGAAAGTCATCACTTCCTTCACATACTGCATGTCTCCATTGGGATGCCTTGGTTTTGGTGGGCTTGGTAGGTTTCTTGGCATTCCCCTGTGGACCACTGGCAGAATCTAGCAGTCGTATCTGTCTGGTCCTGGTATTTAAATGCAAGCGGTCATGTCATAAAACAGAGAGAAACCCGATGTCAGAGGGTGTAATGAGTCACTTTTCCTATGAAGATTGAGTTCTGACCCCAGAGGGATTTCACCTAACATACGATAGGAAATGCTGACATTGTGACTCTGTCCTATTATCAACAAAAACAAACATAGAAGAGGAAGAACCCTGCCCTCCCCATCCAGAAATCAGCTTGATGGCCACCGTACCTCTCAATTCTGAGATGCCCTTTTCCCCCAGACACGTTATTATCTGAAATTAGGGCTCATATTATAGTTGCAGCTTGCAGTTAAATTGACAGCATTTTTCTTTTTTTATTAACATCTTCGATTCTGTGGGATACAGTACTTGGTTTTATGTTGCTGTGGTTTTATGTTGCATGTTTTCATTTTGATGCCAAGGTTTTGTTTCTTTCCCTTTGTTTCAGGCATCGATCGAGGTCCCGGTCCCGGGAGCGTCGCTCTCGGTCTAGAGACCGTGGTCGTGGCGGTGGCGGAGGTGGTGGCGGAGGCGGTGGGGGACGCGAGCGTGACAGGAGGCGGTCAAGAGATCGTGAGAGATCTGGGCGATTCTGAGCCAGGCCATTTTTACCGTATGTCTGCTAGAAAGTGTTGTAGTTGATTGACCAAACCAGTTCATAATGGGAATTTTTTTAAAAAACAATTTAAAAAAACAAAGATGGGTTTCTGAATAAAATTTGTAGTGATAACAGTATTCTTGTAACTTTTTTCTTGTGGAAACTCCACTTTAAATTTCTCTTCCTTTACAGACCTGCACATCATCAGCCCTTGAAGTGAAGATTAATCTACATCAATCACTTTGGGTAGAAATGAGACCATACTTTTTCTTGTTTTTAATGTTTTTATTGATTTCAGAGAGGAATAGAAATATCAAAGAGAGAGAATCATTGATCAGCCATCTGCACACCTCCTACTGGGTATCAAGCCTACAACCCAGGCATGTGCCCTGACCAGGAATCTGACCATGACCTCCTGGCTCATGGGTCAACCCTCAACCATTGAGCTACACCAGCTGGGCTGTTGATTGATTTTAGAGAGAGGAAGGGAGAGGGAACAAGAGAGATACCTGGATGTGAGTTGCCTCCTATACCCACTTGATGGGGTATTGAACCCACAGTCTGGGCATGTGCTCTGACCTGGCATCAAACTGGCGACCTTTTGGTGCATAGGATGACGCTCAACCAACTGAGCCACACCAGCCAGAGTTGAAACCCTATTTTAAATTTAGGTTCTAAAACAAAACACCAGTTGAAGTAAAATTCACATGGGAAAAGGCCAGATCTGTTTCTAGTTAGGTACATATTAACCAGTAGCCCAGAATTTCTCTTCTGAGGCTGAGTAGAAGTGAGGAAAGCCTGTGAGGCCCCTTTACTTACTACTTAGTAAGTAAATGCTTAGACGTCGTTCTCTGTAGAGTACACTGGCGTTGATAGGGAAGCTAATCTTGGGATGCAGTGCAGTCAGCGTTATATCTCTCCATTGAGTTGTCTAGTGTTGCTTTGAGAACCACCGTGCACTCCTAAAACATGGGTGTGCATAAAACAGGAGCGTGCTTGTGCGGCCCAGGAGCTAGTGATGGGTCACCTGTCATGTCACAGCTGACTATGTTGTTAAACGACTGGATTCACGTGGACTCGAAGCCTGCCGTGCAGACCTGCTTTTCCGCGTGCCCAAAGTGAGCAAGATGGGTGACTGCCTCGTCAGCATTAGCAGAGTCCAGCTGGCATTTCAGGAGAGAAATAAGCAAGGCCTCTCCCCTTGAGATGTGGACGCTTAAGTAGGAGAGGTGTTCAGAAGACCAGGCCCACTGTGAATTCTTAGGTCTGGACAAGCAACTTGGGAAGAAGGCTGGGGTCCATCCAGGGTGTGGGCTCAGATCTGAAGTCTTTGGAAGTGGCCAGATGAACTGGGCCATGGAGGTTGAGCTCCATTGCCAATCCACACACAGGCAGAGGGCCTTGTAGCAGACAGGGAACAAAGGAAGGAAGGGGGCCTCAGGGGATTGAGCTCGCTCCCTGCTAATCCACTTGGCCTTTTGAGAAATAGGAACCAGCATTGGAAACAGCAGGTCAGTTGATCAGGCTGTCCCAGTGCAGGCAGCATGAAATGCAGTGAAGTAGTTTCAGTCATCACAAAGATGTATTGACTATGTTATTAGGAGTGGCTACACAAGGTATCGCCTTGACACTGGTCAGAATGGCTAGCACCAAAAAATTATGTGATGGCAATGCGGAGAAAATAGAACTCTCATGGAATTGTAAAACTAGATTCCTCAAAAATTTTAAAAATATAAAGACCACATGATGCATCAATAACTCATGTATGACTGATTGTCCAAAGAAAACGAAAACACTAACTTGAAAAGATGTGTGCACCCCAAGTTCATTGCAGCATTATTTACAATAGCCAAGAAATGAAAACAACCTAGGTGTCTATAGATGAATGGATAAAGCAGATGCGATACATATATACAATGGAATGTTGTGGAATCTAAAAACAAAACATGAATAAACAAACACCCATAGATACATAGGACAAACTGGTGGTTGCCAAAGGGGAGAGGGATTGGGGGGGTGCTAGGTGAAAATTGGAAAAGATGAGTTCAGTTTTAGAATAGTTGAGATGCATGTGAAAAGTGTGGCCTACAAGGTGTTAGGTCATAGAAGTAAATACAGTATTCATTGGAGAAAACAAAGGCCCACACAGCAACCACCTTCATGGGTCAGCCGTACTTGACGCTTAAGTCTGGTTTAAGGAAGTTCAGAGGCAAACATCCTGGTGAGGACTGCCAGAACCCTGGCCTGCCCTCCGGCCAGGAAGCCCTTTGCTGCAGGAAACCAGTCAGCATTAAGAGCTACATAGACTTCACTGAACAGTCTTGCCTGTGTTTGAATTTTTATGTAGATGGATTTATATTATTTTGTCTTTGTTTTGCTCAGCTTGTTCGTAACATTCAATATGTTGTTGGACTCAGCTAACTTGAAGTTTGCAGCTTGAGGGATAGCAGTGTGGTTAGAGAAGAATAGAATAGTTAATACGTGGTGCTGGCATAACTGACTACCCGGAAAAACAGGAGAAAGAAGGAAGAGGGCCCTCCTGGATGGCGGGGGGAACCGGAGGCAAATTCCACGGCCAGAATGAGCTTGGGCTTGCAAAGCTCGGGATAGGCTGGGACAAGGGCGAGGGTGTGCTGTGGAGAAGCGACCCTGCCGCCTGGGCAGCTCATTCCCTCGGGCGCCCAGTGGGGCAGCCCTTCTGGGACGGAGCCTCTGGTCAGAAAGACTCAGATTTCGGTTTTGCCTTTTCAGTCCTGGAGTGGGAGGCCGGTCACTCGGGCTTCAGATGAACAATGAGGTTGGGCACCTTGTTCTGGCCGTTTGTATGTCGATGAAGCCTCTTGAAGTCTTTGCCCGTTTTCCTTCCCCTCTGAGCGAGTGGGCTGTCTTTTTCTCATTTCTAGGAGTTGTGTACATAGCCTGGAGGGGAGTCTTCTGTTGATGTGTATTTGTCCCAGTCTGTGGCTTGCCCGCTCCCTCTCGGTGGTGGGTTGGATGACTGTGTGTCCTTGGACATAACCTGGTCCAACTTACGCATCTTGCACATGTGGACAGAGCGTTCTGGAGCCTGTTTCAGGAGAGAGGGCTCAAGGCTGCCCCCAAAGGCGTTAACCTCCATGGATTTTTTTCACTTTATAAACTTTATTATCGATAAAGCTGATTGGAGAACATGAATTTGGATTTTGAGGTCCAAAAAATTTGTAATGTCATCTCTATTCATGGTTTGACCTTGGGACAACCCATCTGAAGGACAGCCTACGTCTGCAGAGCAGCACGGCCCCCAGGATGGCCCCCTTGTATCAGACGGGAGGGGAGAGAAGAGAGCAAGTCCCCAGAGTTGGGCACCTTGTGAACAAACCAGTGTCCTGCAGCCAGGACATAGGGGCAGGTTAGTGTCGGAGCCTCATCACCCGCCCAGCAGACTCTGCACACCTGGCGAGGAGGGGCGAGCGCCTCTGGGTAGATGTTGCTTCCTCTTGGACTGAACGGAAGGCCCCTCCCCACCTGTGTTCCCTGGGGTCCTCAGCCCACTGGATGGAAGCCAGGGTGGGCTGGGAGGGCACCAACCCTTGTCAAGGCTGTCCCCTCACCCACTGCTCCTCTGGCTCCTGGTTCCATGACTTCTGGCTTCCACCCAAGAAGGTTTTGAACAGCTGAGAACCCTGCAATAATTAACCCAAGAGTTCAGTCTCCCTGGCCAGGGAGACCCCCAGCAGCTGGGCAGGAGACCAAAATAGAACAGAACCAGCCATCTAAACTGCTGGGCTTGGGAAAACACAACTTCTAGGTCGAGCTTCTGAGACAGAACACAGTCCCTGTCCACAGCCCAAGGCCTTGTTCCCCCTCCTGCGGCCAACCAGGTGGCTGCCTTCCCGTGCACCTGTGGCAGGAGTGACAGGACAGGCCTGAAAAACAGCCACTGAAGTCCACATAGCCATCGGGAGAGGTCCCTGCCCAGAGATTTGTCAGACAGTGTGTGAGGTCACTCGCTCGGTGCCTGCGCCTGGTGGGTTTTGTCTGGCTGGATGACTCCGGGAGATGGGGTAGCATGGCCCTTAGGGAGGGGACCTTCCCTTTCTCCCTCGTAGGACTTACTATTAGAGGGAGCACAAGAGTTCTCACGCCCACCCCCCGGGTCCCCCATCTCAGGACAGACTGCAGTCTTTTGCTCAGAAGATGCCACACCATTCAGGTGCACTTGGCTCCCCGACAGCCGGTGTGTCCTTGGGGAGCATGTTCAAACCTGACACAGCAGAACCTGAGAAAACCCCCATCTGAATCTGGCGACAAATATTCAGGCACCTGCTTCAGATCTCAGGTCTTTTTTTTTTTTTTTTTTTAACAAATTGGGTCACGTGAATTTACCATTTTTTTTGTGGGTCACAAAAGTTCATTTCATATGGTTCAACCTAACATATCCCAGGATTGGGCTGATGGCCATTGCAGGAGCGGTGAGAAGCTCAGTGGGAGGGGCAGGGCAGGAGTCGAATCCCAGGTCTGAGTCCTGGCTCCACTCTTCACTGGCTGCAGACTGGCCTCTGTGCCTCATTGTCCTGCAAAGTGGTGATCAAATAGCACCCACTCCTTTGATTGTTATGAGACTCCACTAGTTAATACAGGTACAGCTTCCAGAACAGTGCCTGGCACGTGCCTAGTGAGAGCTCAGTAATGGTTAGTAGTTTGTGGGAACAGTGTCAGTAACTGAAGGCAGGTATGGGTGGTGGAGAGAACAGCAGAGGAATAAGTAGCCACCCTAATAGTCCTGTCTTACAAAGCGAATAGTTGACAGATGGTGTAAAAAGTTACTGAGTACAAAACTTGTATTCTAAAAGTGACAAAACCGTTGGAAAAATAAAGTAGACCTGCCCTGGTTGGTTTGGCTCAGTGGATAGAGTGTCAGCCTGTGGACTGAAGGGTCCTGGGTTCGATTCCAGGCAAGTTGCGGGCTTGATCCCCAGTAGGGGGTGTGCAGGAGGCAGCCAATCAATGATTCTCTCTCATCATTGATGTTTTGCTTTCTCCCTCTCTCTCCCTGAAATCAATAAAAATATATTTTTTAAAAAGTTGGAAGACTTCACTTCCTGATTTCAAAACTCAGTGCAACATTAAAGTAATAAAAACATGGTGTCACTGGCACAAGACAGGCATGTAGATTCATGGAATAGACGATCCAAAAAGAAGTTTTTACATCAATGGTCAGTTGATTTTTGACAAGGGTGCCAAACCAGTCCATGGGGAAGGAAAGTGTCTTCAACCAATTGGTGCTGGAACAGCTGGCTCTCTACACACAAAAGAATGAAGTGGGATTCTTACCTCACAGCATCTACACTGCAGTAATTCAAAATGGGTCAAAAGCCCAAATATAAGAAATAAGACTTATTTAAGAAATCATTGGGGTAAATCTTGATGACCTTGGATTTAGCAATGGTTTCTTAGATCTGATCTCAAAAGCACAAGCAAAAGAAACAAATAAATGGAAGTTCATCAAAATTGAAAGCTTTTTGTATCAAAGACACAAGAAAGTGAAAGGACACCCCACAAAAAGGGAGAAAATATTTTCAAATCCTATATCTGATATGTCTAGTGTCCAGAATATATAAAGGACTCCTCCAACCAAGAGGCCAACAGTTCGAGTTCCAGTTAGGCCACATGCCTGGGTTGTGGGCTCAATCCCCTGTGGGGGGCATACAGGAGGCAGCCTATCAATGATGTTTCTCTCATCGATGTTTCTATCTCCCTCTCTCTCAAAAATAAAAAATCAATAAAAAATATATTAAAAGACTCCTCCAACTCAACAAAAAGACCACCCAATTTAAAAATGGGCAAAGGATCTGAATCTACATTTCTCCAAAGCAGATACACACTGGACAGACAAGTACATTAAAAACACTTAACAGAACTTGCCATCACACAAATGCAATCAAAACCACAATTAGGTCCTACAGCACACCCACAGGGATGGCTGTGAGCCAAACAACCAAGTGAGAGCAAGTGTAGGCGAGCATGCGGACAGCCCGGGCTCCCCTGCATTCCTGGAGGGAGGGAATGTAAACGGTGCAGCTGCTGTGGAAAGTCTGGCAGCTGCTCACCAAGTCAATCACCATGTGGCCCAGCAGTTCTATTCCTAGGCATGGACCCAAGAGAAAGGAAAACGTATGTCCACACAAAAATGTGCATGAGTGTTCGTTCACAGCAACGTTAACCATAACAGCCAAAAGGTAACAACATAAATGTTCACCAACCGATGAATGGATAAATAAAATGTATTTCACACAGTGACATTTTATTTGACAACTAGGGGCCTAGTGCACGAATTCGTGCACCTTGAAAGGAACTGTGGGCTGAGAGGCTGTGGTAGGCACAGAAGCAGATCTCAGTCCATCCTCCTTGCCCCTGCCCAGCCCCTCCCTCTGTGGCCCCCAGTTCACTGTCTGCCATAAACCCCACTCCCGCTGCCGCTCACATGTGCTGACAGTGTCAGCCCTGCTCTCACCCGCTGATGGCGCCAAGCAATCAGGACTGGTGCTGGGCACCAGCAGCAGGTGCGAGTGGCGGCTCCGGCACCGACTGCGGGTGTGAGCGGTGGCTCTGGTGCCAACAGCAGGTGCAAGCGCCGGGTGGGACCACAGTGCGCAATAGCAAAGAATTTTCAGTAACCACCAGAGGCTCACTCCATGACAGCAACCAGTGCCCTGCCTTGGTCTGGCGCCCCTGCTCACCTGCTCCACCATTCTGCCACGGCCGACGTCCACCATTCTCTGCATGTGCTCCCTGGTGGTCAGCGCGTGTCATAGCGACCGGTTGTTTGGTTCTGCCATTCTGTCTATTTGCATATTCGCCTTTTATTATGTAGGATAAAAAGAAGCAAGCATGTTACTACATGGATGGACCTGAAAACATGCCAAGTGAAGGAAGCCAGTCACAAAGGACCATGCATGATATGATTCCATTATATAAAATGAGGCCCAGTGCATGGAATTTGTGCATTGGTGGGGGCGTGGCATCCGGGGATTGGCCCGCTTTGGGAGCACCACTCATCCTGGTCAGCTGAGCGGCTGTGGACCCGCCCTCTGAGTGGCTGCTCCCACTGTGGAGAGCACCGCTCATCCCGGTCAGCCAAGCAGCACTCCCACTGTGGGAGCACACTGACCACCAGAGGGTAGCTCCTGCGTTGAGCTTCTGCCCCCTGGTCGTCAGTGGGGTCATTCTGATTGTTCTGCCATTCGGTCGCTGGGCTTTTACTATATAGGATGTGTAGAACAGGCAAATCTAGAGAGACAGGAAGTGGATTAGTGGTGGTCTGGGGCTGGGGAGTGTGGAAGCATTGATGTGGGGACTGATGGCTAGAGGGCGTGAAGTTTCTATGGTGATAAACATATTCTAAAATTGACTTTTTGTGAATGTACTAAAAGCAATTGAATTGTACCCTTTTTAAAAATATTTTTTAATGATTTTAGAGAGAGAGAAACATTGATGTGAGAAAAACATCAATCGCTTGCCTCCTGCAAGTTTGCAAACCAGGCATATGCCCTGATCAGGAATCAAACTTGTGAACTTTTGGTGCATGGAATGATGCTCAACCAGCCGAGCCACACTGGCCAGGGCTGGATTGTACACTCCAATGGGTGAATTGTATGCTATGTGAATTGTATCAATAAAAACTGTTACAAATAAAAAGTTATTTAAACAAACATTGGATTTAATTTTATTGTATAACATAGATACTGTTTTAAAGGTCATAAATCAGGAAAGAAAAATGCAAAATACTGCCTACATTATGAAGATGGACACCATGAGAATAAGAAGTGAGCTTGTTGCCCTAACCGGTTTGGCTCAGTGGAGCATCAGCCTGCGGACTCAAGGGTCCCGGGTTCGATTCCGGTCAAGGGCATGTACCTTGGTTGCAGGCACATCCCCAGTGGGGGGTATGCAGGAGGCAGCTGATCGATGTTTCTCTCTCATCGATGTTTCTAACTCTCTATCCCTCTCCCTTCCTCTCTGTAAAAAATCAATAAAATATATTTTTTAAAAAAGTGAGCTTGTCTGAGGAATTGCCTCTGGGACCTGGACCTGGGGTGGGAAGAGGCGGAGGCTGCTCTTCTCTGGCCACCACTTTGTCATCCTGTGGGTGAGGAGACGTTTCCTCCCAGTGTCCTGGACCCAGAAGACCCACCGGCCAGTCCCGCATCTCCCAGACTCGCCCCATTGTCTGTCGGATCACGTGCCAGTTCCTGAGCTGCAAACCTTCTCTGGTGGCTTCGGGGACTCGGTGAAGTGGCAGCCAACGTCTCCAAAGCAGAAGTGTATTTCCTCACAGCCTGGAGGCTGAAAGGCGGAGATCCAGGCTGGGCAGGGTTGGTTCCTCCTGAGGCCTCTCTCCTGGGCTTGTAGATGACCACGTTCCCCCGGTGTCCTCACGTGGTCTTTCTTTGGTGCAAATGCATCTCTGGTTTCTTCTTATAAGGACCAATCATATTACGTTTGAACTTGCTATGGACTGAATATTTGTGTCCCCTGACTCCTGCCACACACAAAAAATATGTATGTCTAAGTCCTAACCCGCAATATGATGGTATGTGGAGGTGGACCCCGCACAATGAATTAGTGCCCTTAGAAGAAGAGACAGGAGAGAGCTTGTCCACCCCCTCCTCACACTCCATTGTCTACAAGCCAGGAAGCAGGCAGTCACCTTAAACTTGGATTTCTAGCCCCCAGACTGTGAGAAATATGGGTCTGGTGTCTAAGCCAGGGCCCCACTCATGTACAAGAAACACTTACTCTGAACCCTGGCCAGTAGCTCAGTTGGTTAGAGCGTCATCCCGATATGCCAAGGTTTCAGGCTCAGTTCATGGTCAGGACACAAACAAGAATCAACCAATGAATGCATACATAAGTGAACAACAAATCGATGTCTCCTCACCCCTTTCTCTCTCCCTTCCTCCCTCGCTAAAAATCAATTAAAAATTTTCTGTAAAGGAAACCTTGCCTGGCCAGCATGGCTCAGTGATTGAGGGTCAACCCATGAACCAGGAGGTCACGGTTCAATTCCCAGTGAGGGCACATGCCTGGGTTGTGGGCTCGATCCCCAGTAGGGGGCGTGCAGGAGGCAGCCGATCAATGATTCTCATCATTGATGTTTCTATCACTCTCTCCCTCTCCCTTCCTCTCTGAAATCAATAAAAATATTTTAAAAAGAAAAAGAAAACAAAAAGAAATACTTATTCTGACACTTGTTAAAATAAGAAAGACTTATTGCAGACTACGGGTGGGAATAGGACAGAGAGATGGCGCTCAACTCTGAATACAACAAAGACAGCTGAGGATCAGAGTCTAAGTGTGGTGTCATGCAGGATGGACAGAGTCTTGCTGAACTCACCTAACCTGATTCTAGCCTAAGGCAGGCCAAAGTGGGGAGGTGGGGGGTGGGGGGTGTCTTTAAACTGACTTAGCAGGAGCATTCTTGCTAAAAGTTGGCTGGGGCAGGCTAAACACAAGGAGGTGCATGGAGGCCTGTGGAAAAGGGGGCTGAGGAAACTGAACAAAGTTTAATCCAGGGTAGAGTCTTGGGCCACCCCAATAGCCTCATATTCACTAAGTCTCCCCTTCATTTATTTTTAAATTAAATCTTTATTGTTCAGATTATTACAGTTGTTCCTCTTTTTTCCCCCTATAGCTCCCCTCCACCCGGTTCCCACCCCACCCTCTGCCCTTACCCCCCACCCCCACTGTCCTCATCCATAGGTGTACGATTTTTATCCAGTCTCTTCCCGCACCCCCCACACTCCTTTCCCCCCCAAGATAGTCAGTCCACTCCCTTTCTATGCCCCTGATTCTATTACATTCACCAGTTTATTCTGTTCATCAGATTATTTATTCACTTGATTTTTATTTTTTATTTTTTAAATATATTTTATTGACTTTTTACAGAGAGGAAGGGAGAGGGATAGAGAGTTAGAAACATCAATCAGCTGCCTCCTGCACACCCCCTACCGGGGATGTGCCCGCAACCAAGGTACATGCCCTTGACCAGAATTGAACCCGGGAGCCTTGAGTCCGCAGGCGACGCTCTATCCACTGAGCCAAACCGGTTAGGGCTCACTTGACTTTTAGATTCACTTGTTGATAGATGTGTATTTGTTGTTCATAATTTGTATCTTTACCTTTTCCTTCTTCTTCCTCTTCTTAAAGTATACCTTTCAGCATTTCATATAATACTGGTTTGGTGGTGATGAACTCCTTTAGCTTTTCCTTATCTGTGAAGCTCTTTATCTGACCTTCAATTCTGAATGTTAGCTTTGCTGGGTAAAGTAATCTTGGTTGTAGGTTCTTGCTATTCATCACTTTGAATATTTCTTTCCACTCCCTTCTGGCCTGCATAGTTTCTGTTGAGAAATCAGCTGACAGTCATATGGGTACTCCCTTGTAGGTAACTGACTGTCTTTCTCTTGCTGCTTTTAGGATTCTCTCCTTGTCTTTTGCTCTTGGCATTTTAATTATGATGTGTCTTGGCGTGATCCTCTTTGGATTCCTTTTGTTTGGGGTCTCTGCGCTTCCTGGACTTGTAAGTCTATTTCTTTCACCAGGTAGGGGAAGTTTTCTGTCATGATTTCTTCAAATAGGTTTTCATATCTTGCTCTCTCTCTTCTTCTGGCATCCCTATAATCGGATGTGGTACGCTAGAAGCTGTCCCAGA
>NW_005871568.1:418160-421795 GCF_000147115.1 Myotis lucifugus | reverse complement strand
TTCAAATCTTTGACTTGATTCTGCGATCCTCTAGTCTGCTGTGGGAGTCTGTATAATATTCTTTATTTCAGTCAGTGTATGCTTAATTTCTAGTTGGTCCTTTATCACAACGTCAAGGGTCTCACTAGATTTCTTGAGGGTCTCATTAAGTTATCGGCGGTTTCTAGAGAATTCTTGAAAAACCTTAAAAGTGTGGTTTTGGGCCGAGGCTGGTTTGGCTCAGTGGAATAGAGCGTTGGCCTGCGGACTGAAAGGTCCCCAGGTTTCGATTCCGGTCAAGGGCATGGTACCTGGGTTGCAGGCACATCCCAGTGGGGGATGTGCAGGAGGCAGCTGATCAATGTTTCTCTCTTCATCAATGTTTCTAACTCTCTATCTCTCTCCCTTCTTCTCTGTAAAAAATCAATAAAATATATTTTTTTAAAAAAGTGTGGTTTTGAACTCTATATCCAGTAGTTTGCTTTCCTCCATTTCTGTCATTTGTGACCTGTTTCTTTGTCTCTGCATTTTTTTATGCTTCGCTGTGTCGATAGAGTGGCTTTCTGTGCTAGGTGTCCTATAAGGCCCAGTGGCTCAGCCTTCCCAATTACCTGAGGTAGACACTCTTGGTGCACCCCCTTGTGGGCTTTGTGCACAGTCTTGTTGTAGTTAAGCCTTGATTGTTGTAAGTAACACTGGGAGGGATTGATCTCCAGGCCAATTGGCTGTGAGAATCAGCTGTGTCTGCAGTGGGAGAACGTCTGTGCTGGAGACACCCCTTCAGGGCAAGACTTGCTTCAATGGGGCTTTGGTGCTCACTGAGTCTGCCCCCTGAGTGTGTCCCTTATGGATCCGAGGAACTACAATCTGGATGGTCCCACTCTGACCACCAGGCACACTGGCTCCTGGATCTCTAAGGAGGTGCTAATCTAGCCTCTGCCTGAGGCTATCCATCAGGAGCCAGCTGTGTAGCAATGCAAGTTGCCATGGGGCCTTGGGCCAGCTGCAGTTTGTTAGGTCATTATCAGATTGCAAAGGGCCAGGCCTTTCATATGCAAAAGACTCCGTGCAGGTGCGGGAAGGAGTCCCAGGGGATCAACAGGGCTGAGTGAGCAGTTATAGCTGCTCTCAGTCCTATCCTCAGCCCAGCTGTGAAGCAATGCAAGCTGCTGTGGGGCCTTGGGACTTCTTTTGGAAGTTCTGGGTTTCTCTGACCCAGCTGCAGTTTGTTAGGTAATTTTCAGATTGCAAAGGGCCAGGCCTTTCATATGCAAAAGCCTCTGCACACAGCCTGGGTGGGGCGGGGTCTCTGGGGATCAACAGGGCGAAGCAACCTATCCTAAGAGGCCCCGAGTCTCAGTGTCCCGATAATCGCTGTAAGTACCTCTGAGAGAAAGCCGCCCTCAAGTTCCAACCGATGCCAGACAGTCCAGTTTCTCCTGTATGAGTCTGGGTCCCCAGAGACTCACCCGGAACTGGAGTTCAGAGCAGTCAGGAGCTTGAGACTCCCTCCGGATTGAAAAAAACAAACGTGTCCTCAGCTGCCAGCCCTTTCCGCGTGCGCCTCCGTACCTCTGCACCTCCTCTGAGTCTCAGTGTGCTTTTCTCTTTCCTTCTAGTTGTAGAATTTCCACTCAGCCAGCCTTCCTGTGGTTCTGGATGATGTCTGTTTTGCCTTTTAGTTGTATTTTTGAAGTGGTGTTCCAGGCAGCAATTTCCGGTGTTTACCTATGCCGCCATCTTGGTTTCTCCCCAGTCTCCCCTTTAAAGACCTTTATCTGCAAGCACAGTTACATTCTTTGATAGGGAGGCTTGGACCTCAACATAAGAATTTGGGGAGGACACAGGTTAGCCCATTACAGGAAGCTGTTGTAGAATGTCTGCTCCCAAGTCCCTAGTAGGGGAAATGAGCCGGAAACACCTGTTGTGCCCCAAATAGGAGGTGCTCAAAGAATGATGGGGAAGTGACAAAAAGACACAGGATCCAGCTTGAGTCCTGGCCTAGGGCCATTTTAGCATCAAAATAATGGTAGTAGAAGATGATGACCTATTTCATAAGGCAAGTATAAATATTTCTCTCTTTTCCACATCCAGTGCGGCTAGAGAGCTGGTCCGATTCCTGAGTAGGAGCGACTGGGGATTGTGAAAATAAAAGAGACAGACACAGAGGTGGAAGGAAAAAGCTGGGGCCGGGTGGGACCACTGTCCTCTGATGGAGAGATAGAGACCCAGAGCCAATACAGCGTGTTTATTTTATGCAGCAAAACCCAGGAAGTTTTACTAAAGGTCAAGTCAAAGGAGATTATGTGCATTCTTGGGTGGGCCGGAGTCCTATTCATTCCTGCTGCTTGGCTGGATTTAAATAACAAAACCCACACCCTGGCACCTGGGCTGAAGGTCAAGCTGACAACACTCCTGCCTCTGGCAAGGCGTGTTTCCAGGATGTGGCTCTGCCAAAGCCACTGGATTGAGCTGACAATAATGAAAGAAATGCCCATGTGCCTTCCCAGCGCTCTCTACAGGCAAGACTCCATGAATCTACCTGACGTAAATAAGGTAAAGGAGGGGTTTACCCAACGCTGCAAGGTTGCAGGGGGTTGGTCGGGTACTGCTAATGGAAGCAGGGTTTCTTTTTTGAGTGACAGAAATGTTCATGTATATTGTGATAACTGAACAATTCTGAGTACTAAATATTATTTGTATACTAAAAACCATTGGATTGTGCATTCTTTTTTCCCCCCAAAATATATTTATTTTAGAGAGAGGAAGGGAGAAGGATAAAGAGATAGAAACATCAATTGGCTGCCTCTTGCATGCCCCCTATTGGGGATCGAGGCAAACCCTGGGCATGTGCCCTGAATTGAACTGGTGACCTTTCAGTTCATGGGTCGGTGCCCAACCACTGAGCAACACTGCTGGGTGGATTGTGCACTTTGAACAGTAAAATGTGTGCTTTTAAAATAAAAGGATCTTGGATCCTCACTGGTATAAATACACGATTAGATAAATGAGTGGGCGAGAAGAAAAAATCTAGTGGAATGCCAAATAATAAAATGTAGAAGGAATGATGAGATTAGAAAAATCACCCTTTGGCCACCAATTTAATGGAAATTGATTCAGGCCCGCACAGATCATCAGTGGAAGCTAACACTGGAGAGGGAGATTTGAGAAGGGTATTTCCATAGTTTCAAAGCATCTCCCCACAAGATACTTGTTCATTACAAAGGGTAAAGATAGTAACTTTACGGTGGAGAAAGCAAATGTTCAAAGTGACCAGTGCCAGAGAAGGACACACAGATGGCATGTGCCCCTGACAGGTCACAGACACTCACTCCGCATGGCTCTCACGCGCATCAACGAAAGTGCACCCCCTGAGACTAATCAGAGGAAACATCAGGCAAACATCTGGCCTGGGCACTAAAAACGGCAATGTCTTCAAAACTATTCACCTTAGGCCGCACCTGCGTGGCTTAGTGGTTGAGCATTGAAAAAAGAAAAGAAAAGAAAACAAACAAACAATGTCTTCATACATAGAGTGGGCAGGTGGCAGGGACTTGCTAAATAATGGTGGCTCAGTGTGCCCACCTGTGTCCGAACCTGGCAGTACTACCCTTAACTGGTCAGGTGCTGAGAAAGTCGGGGTGAGGGGTTCTCCG
>NW_005871568.1:417428-418060 GCF_000147115.1 Myotis lucifugus | reverse complement strand
TCAGGGAAGCCGGACGCGTCCAGAATCACCGAGACCAGGAGGGGCGAGAATCAATGCTGACACTCAGTTCCGCCAATTGCATCCAGATCCCAGGCGCCCTGCGCCCCCAGATGCCCGCGGGGCAGCATCAGCTTTCGTCCCTGCAGACCGCAGGACCCCAGCGAGGCGGTCCCCGGGCCGTGTGTCCACGGCCGGCGTGGGGTCCCCAGGGCGGGACGTTTGCTGAGGCTCGGCCTCAGACCCTCCAAAGGCCTGGCCCGCACCAGACCGCACGCTTAACTGCATCCGCGCCGTTCCTTTACGCCGCCAGGCGAGCAGTTCCCCAGCAAACGCCTCGGGACCTCGGGGAGTGAGCGCCCGCCAGCCCGGAGGCCGCGGTTCTGGGAAGGACCCGGGCCGGAGCTGGGGGTCCGAGGCCGCAGTTGCGCGCCGGGGAGTGGGCGATGGGGCGGGGCAGCGGGCAGGCGGGGTCCGCCCGCGGCCGAACAGCGGGAGGGGGTGGGGCGAGCGGGTCCTGGGTCGGGCGTAGGGTGGGACCCCCAACCCGCGGGGCCGCCGAGGGGGCGGGAGGAGAGGAGCCGCCCTACCCAACACCCCTCCCCTCCCCCTCCCGAGGGCGGGGAGGTGGGGCG
>NW_005871568.1:415150-416745 GCF_000147115.1 Myotis lucifugus | reverse complement strand
GGTTTCCTCCTCCACCGCTCCTCCAGGGCACATGGGAAGTTTTGGCAATTCCATTTCCTAGCCAAGGCCCGCCTCCACCGGGCGATAAGCTAGAAGGCCGGATACGGATCACCTTCCCACGGTGTCACACCGGGGAACCTACCCTGGAAAGTCCGGGGGTTTCAGGTGGCTCCAAGGTGGTACCCGGGGACCGGGACCTCAAACTTCACGACTGGCGGAGTGGCGCTGGGGTCTGCGGAGCCCTTGGAAGCGCCCCGCCGGGGATCCCGGGTGTGTGTGGTTTGCATTTTGGGGGAGATGAGCCTGTAATATACCCGTCCGTTCATCATTTGGTTTTTCGCTTCATTTCGGGTGGGAAAATTGATCCTTTAGGGGCAGGGGCTGGGGGTGAATGTCGGTGTAGCTGCGCGGCGTCAGGTGGGGGCGGGGCGGGAACGCAAAACTTTTAGCTCAGGAGCAGTGGGCGTATTTATCCCAAACTGTGTCCCCAAGAGCGCCCCCCGCCCCCCGGAGTCCGGTGACCCGCGGTGTCCAGATCTGCTGAGGGGTCGCGGTCTCCCACCTGGACATTCTCGCTGTAAAAGATGAGTTTGCTACCATCTGCGCCCTCGGCCCTAACGCGCCCCCGGGGGGGCCGACCGGTGCGCGAGTGCGGACGCCCTTGGGTGCACCCGGACTGTCAGGTCCCCGAAGGAGGAACGCGGGAGGCCGGAGTGGTGCGGGATTTCGAAGTTATCCCATCATCCGCACACCAGGTGGCCGGGCCTGGATGGGAGTCAGCGGCTTTTAAAGGACTTTTGGCGGGCTTTTTCTGGGCGGACAGTTCTCTGTGCAGACCCGGAATGTGGTCGCAGCAAAGGGAATGTCCATAGTGAAATGGCCTGAAAAGCCAGTTGGGGGGGAGGGGTATCCATTCGATTATTTGATCAGACCTAACAGTGACCCCGAAGGGTCTGCGGTTTCAGGTGAGAGGAGTGAGCCGCCTCCCCACCACACACGTGCGTCCCCCCCTCGTCCCCAGCAGCCCCGGAAGCTCAGTCCTGCAATGCAGGGCAGAACCTGCAGGTTCAGACCCATGTTGCCAAGCAGAGTGCCTTTGGGTTCTGCGGACCAGATTGATTTCAATCCATTTCCCATCAGCCCCTTACCTTCCTGGAGGTTGCTCCAGGGTGAGGCCGGTTGCCAAGAAGGAGGTGCCTGTGTATGCTGGGCGGGTCTCCGTGGGATTGTGGCCAGGGTGCTGCAGGCTGTGAGGTGGGGAGGTCGGTCTACCACAGGGTGGGGGGCCTCTGGCAAAATGGAAGAATCACCTCCCCAGGGGCCGGGTGCAGGACAGAGGGACAGGACGGTGCAGGTGTTTACCTCTGTCCGGCCTTGGCTTTCACTAGTTAATGAACCAACCCCGGCGTGGCCCCAAGAACCTGTTCCACTTATCAGCCAGGGCTTGGCCACAGAATACTGCATTGTGTGACTATACCACACATTGTACAGCCATTCATTCATAGACGGCCCCTTGCTTTGTCTGCGCATTTTGGCTATTGTGAATAGAAGCTTTTATGAATGTGATGTGCAAATGTTTCCATTTTTGGATAGAT
>NW_005871568.1:375572-414952 GCF_000147115.1 Myotis lucifugus | reverse complement strand
GACGCACTCAGCAAAAGGAGCCTGGAGCAGAAGCCGCAGGAGACAAGACACCAGGATCACCTGTGATCCGCCTGATGCCCCGAGCAGGTGCTCCTGGAAGCTGGGCAGGCCCATCACTGACTCTCCACATCACCACACGGCCTTGTAAGTCCCTGTTCCCACCCGGAGGGGAGGAGCCATGTGCACCTGGGGTGTGACCCATCCCCCTTGCAATCACTGTGACGGGTGGTGAGCTGCTGGGTGGGGGTGCTGTGTAGATCAGTCCACCAAGGCTCAGAGCCCAACAAGAGTAGATGCTGAACACATAGATGGAAGTGCCTACGTCACAGGCTCTGAGTGACGGGGAGCGGTGAGGCTTCTAACGCACACTTGGGTTTGAGGCGAGTGTGCATGTCTTCAGCAGTTAGGTTCACACCGGCACCTCTCTTAACTCTAAGCCGTACACATTCCTCCTGGCCATGACTGTTTTTTTCGATAGTGACCTCTTTTTGAGGTTGGACAGAGACTGTTGGATGAATAAACCACAATTTTTTAAGCCCTCCAACGGGATTTAGATGTAGCCGTTATTTCGTTCCAAACAACTGCAATAGAAACCATATACATTCGTGTAGTCAGTCCATCTTTATTAAGCACCTACTGTATGTTGTGCCCTGTTCTAGGTGCCCTGATCTATCCGGACAAGGGGAAAAAAGACAAACCCCCCGACCCATTGGGAAACTTAAATTGAGCTCACTAAGTTTTAGGGATATCTTTATTTCCATAGTATAATCTTTCAGAGTCAAAGACTATGTTTTTTAGATGTTTGATTCTTCTTTTTTTAAAATATATTTTTATTGATTTCAGAGAAGAGGGAAAGAGAGAGAGAGGAACATCAATGATGAGAGAGAATCATGGATCGGCTGCCTCCTGCACACCCCACACTGGGGATTGAGCCCACAACCCGGCCATCGAACTGTGACCTCCTGGTTCATAGGTCGACACCCAGTCACTGAGCCCTGCCAGCTGGGCTTTAGATATTTGATTCTTATTCCGTATAACCCGCTATACCAACATTCACGGTTATTGATTTTAAGATCAGAACTGGGGGTGGAGAAAGGGGTGTGCTCCTCTGTGGGGCCAATAAATAGGAATGGAAATTTACAAACCCAGAAGCTCAAGCACTAAACAGACCTCAATGCTGGGTGCTTAGGAGGCCAAATGGGCCCCTGGCCAAACAGGATGAGCCCTCGGTGCCAAAACAAACGAAGCAGTGAGTGACAGCTGGGGTGTGGCTGCTGGGGGCGGGCAGGGAAGAGACCGGGTTTCCGAGGGTGGGTGACCTCACCCGGGATCCTGGGGCGGAAAGGACACTCTTCTCTCCAGGTTGTGAGACAGCTTGACACCTGCCCCTCCCACCCTGGCCTAGTCACCCGTCCTGCAAAGCCCTGAAGGGCTAATCCCATCTGGAAGCTGAGCCCTACGCCCCTGTCCTAGGTCAGGTACCCGGGTATAAGGGACCTGGGCTCGGGTCCAGGTCAGGCAGGAGCTTACCTGCTAGGGGGGGACACCAGACCAAGGTCCCCCAGAGGAAACGGCCCTTAGGGTTCCTGGCTAGGGGAAGGCCTTGGAGCTGGTACCTGCATAGGCAGAAGGTGCTGGAAGTGTGGGTATCTGGGAAAGGGGGTTCCAGGCGGTTCCGAGGTGGGTGGGCTTACAACGAGGGTGGAAGCAGCCAAGTGAGTGGAGGGGCCTCAGGGGGTGGGGCAGGCAGGTCCCTGGCTCTGGTAAGGAGTGTGGGGTTATTCTAAGCACCCGTGGGGTTGTCCTGGAGGCCTCTGGGGCTGTCACAGTGAAAGCCATTGAGAGGAGGTGACCCCAGGGCCACCTGCGGTAAACGCTCTCCCCCGGGGCCTGCCCTGATGACCGCAGGCAAGATTCTCAGGTGACGGAGGCAGGAACCCGGGTTCTCTGCCTGCTCACCCCCTGCCCTGCGGTGGGTGGTCCTCAGCCCGCTCTGGCCGCCACAACGCCTGCTGGGCTGGTGTGACCTTCGCCACCACACGTGACGGTGCAGGTGTTTACCTCTGTCCGGCCTTGGCTTTAACTAGTTAATGAACCAACCCCGGCGTGGCCCCAAAGTGGGGTCAGGAGCCCTTGGCCCCAGCCTGACTCTCCCCTCACCCTGACACCTGCCTCTGGCCTGGCTGTCCCTTCAGCCCCTTCCACAGTGGAGGGAGCAGCTGGATGCCAGCGTGTCTGCGCGGCTGCGTGTTTGATCCCCGGGTGGAAGGCAGCATGTTTTACCTGTCTCAGGGCCCCTGGGGATTGAACCCACAACCTTTTTAAAAAATATGTATATTTCTTTCAGAGAGGAAGGGAGAGGGAGAGAGAGAGATAGAAACATCAGTGAGAGAGAATCATTGATCGGCTGCCCCTTGCACTGGGGGTCGAGCCCACAACCCAGGCATGTGCCCTGACTGGGAATCGAACCATGACCTCCTGGCTCATAGTCTGATGGTCAGCCACTGCGCCACACCCCACCGGCCTGGCCCAATCGGCAACCTTTTGATATATGAGACGACACTCCAACCAGTTGAGCCACCGGCCAGGGCAGTTCTTCGATTTATTTAAAAGAATGTGCTGTCCTGCCACGGCTGGTATCCTTTTGTTTTTCTGAATCATCATGGGCTCTTCTGTTTTAGGGCAAAGTCGCCCAAAATCTTGCCAAATATCCTGAAGAAAATTGGAGATACCCCCATGGTGAGAATCAATAAGATCGGGAAGAACTTTGGCCTGAAGTGTGAGCTGCGTGAGTACCTGCTTCCCCCTCCTGCGCTCGCCCCGCAGGGGCTGGGGGGCTGGGGCTGTGGGTGTCGTAGGCTGGCCCAGGTCTTCAGAGTCTTCAGATCTCTTTTGGGGCAGCACCTTCCTCCTGCAAACACTACAAACTCTTAGGAGGTGGGCGGGAGTCGTCCTAAGGAAAGAGCAGAGCAGAGGCCTCGGCCCAGGAAAGGGCAGCGTGATTGCTGGGCTGGGAGCGTGGCAGGGGTAGGAGCGCCTGGGCGGTGGGAGGCGGGTGTGGAGGGTTTGGGGGCCTGGTCTGGGGTGTGATCCGGGCGCAGTGGCTTCGGGGCATCAAGTTGTCTGGCAGGGGCCGCTGGGTGTGGCTGGGCCTTACGGGCCCATGGGGCTCAAGTGAGCTGACCGCTGTCTGCCCAGCAAGCTCCTGTTGGGACTGCTGGAGGGGGTCTGACCCCTCCGCCCAGTGGGGCTCCTGCAGGCGCCTCTGTCTCATTCCCTTGGAGTTGCCACATGGTCCTCTGCCTGGCACTGCCAGCTGGGGTGGTGGGTAGGAGGGGAGAGGGGCCGATGTATAGAACCAGCGAAGACCAGGCCTCGCCCTGCATCAAGGTGGATCAGGTAGTGGGGAGGGGACAGAGAGGGATCCAGGGCCTTCCGTTCTCACGGTTCGTCTCCGGCTCCCAGTGGCCAAGTGTGAGTTCTTCAACGCGGGCGGGAGCGTGAAGGACCGCATCAGCCAGCGCATGGTGGAGGAGGCCGAGCGCGCCGGCATCCTGAAGCCCGGAGACACCATCATCGAGCCGACGTCTGGGAACACAGGTGAGCGCTGGGACGGCCCCGGACGGCCCCAGGGATTTGCAGGGCTGGCTCCTCCTGAGGCCTCTCCTCGGCCTGTGGACGCTGTCTCCTCCCTGCGTCCTCACACGGCCGCCCCCTCCACGTGTCTGTGTCCTCCTCTCTTCTTCTGGGGACGCCTGTCCTATGGGTTAGGAACCACCCCGTGACCTCATTTAACCTTATTACTCCCCTCTTCAAAGACCATCTCCAAACACAGTTGTTTTCTGAGGTGATGGGGATGGGAATTTCAGCGGATACAATTCGGCCCATAGCGCTGCCACCTGCCCCCAAATCCATGCCCTTCTCACATGCAAATCATCCCAGTGGCCCCAACAAGTCCGCCCCTTCCAGCATCATCTCTGCAGTCCGAGGTCCCATCTCCACCAGGCGTCGGGGAGAGTCCTCCTGGCAGGGTCCTCTCCAGCTGTGAGCCTGTGAAACCCGACGGGTCATGGGATTCCAATGCAGCGGTGGGACAGGCATAGGACGGACACCCCTGTTCAAAGGGAGAAACCAGACAGAAGGAGGGGTGCTTGGTCCCCAGCCAGTCTGAAGCCCAGTGGGGCAGATTCCGTTGGATCTTACAACTCCAATCCTCTGGACAGTGGTCCTGACCCCTTTGTGACCAGGGAGGCCGCCCTGCTGGTCTCTGCCTGCCTTCAGGCCACCCTCCCTTTCCTTCAAGGACCACGGGTACCCACCCTCAGCCCACAGTGTTTGCTCTGCCCGCTGTGGCCCTCACGCACCCACATCGAGCCGTGGGCACCCAGCAAAGGCTGGAGGAATTGGTGCTTGTGTTTGCACCTGGCTTTTCTTCCTTGTGGGCACACTCCCTGTTGTTTCGTCTCCGCATTCTCTCTCAGCCCTGAGGACAGAGGGGGCAGTGTGGGGCTTTGGGGAGTCCTGTAGTGCCCTCTCCGTGGGCTGCAGGTGCACAGGGCAGGGTCTCACCATGTCTTCGCCAGGGATCGGGCTGGCCCTGGCAGCCGCGGTGAAGGGCTACCGCTGCATCATCGTGATGCCGGAGAAGATGAGCATGGAGAAGGTAGGTTGGTGGCGGGCCTGCCTCCCGGGACCCCTCCCCCAGCTCGGGAGGCCTGGCAGGTGGGTAAAGGCGCGATGTTGCTCGGCAGGTAGACGTCCTGCGGGCGCTGGGGGCGGAGATCGTGAGGACGCCCACCAACGCCAGGTTCGACTCCCCTGAGTCTCATGTGGGGGTGGCGTGGAGGCTGAAGAACGAGATCCCCAATTCCCACATCCTGGACCAGGTGAGGCTCGGGGCCTGGGGCGAATGTGCATTCAGAGTGTGGACCCAGGGGGCACTCCTGGGGGCTGTCGGGGTGGGGTGGTGCCACGTTTGCAGCAGGAATGGGGGCGGCTGAGATGACTGACAGTGAGTGGCACGTGTCTCGGGCTTCTCCCGGCTGGAGAGGACCTCCAGCGTGCGGCCAGCGCCTCAGTTCATCGCGTTGGGTGGGCATGCCCTTTGCTGAGGATCCCAGAAGCCCTCTGAAGGTCTGAAAACCTTTTTTACTGGATGCCTGGGCTGGCGCTCTTCTGTCTCACTTATTCACTCCTGGGTTATTCAGAAATCGCATCTGAAAAGCTGGGTTTAATGTTTTGTGTCTGTTGAGGCTCCTAAACTGCCTGCAGCCCTGTGCCTGCTGCCATTTCAGTGTCTTTGACATCCTCTCACAGCCCCTTTGCTCTCTCCGTGCAGTACCGAAACATGAACAACCCCATTGCTCACTACGACAGCACGGCCGAGGAGATCCTGCAGCAGTGTGACGGTGTGTGCGTCTATCCTAACCCCTCTCCCCGCTTCACTGCCGCTCTCCCTGGTTGCCTGGGAGTGTACAAGTCACTTACCCACTCTTTGGTAAACTCCTATTCATCCTTCAAAACCCAGATCTAATGTCCCCTCTCTGTGAAGTGCTATCCAGAGCATTTCTCTAGAGCGGTTTCTGCTTCTGTTGTGCTCTCTTGCACAGTACCAGGCAGGCATATTTGTCTGCCCAGCTGCAGAAGCTCCTGAGTGCAGGGAGTGAGGATGTCCTTGGCTGGGCTGGGCTCACAGCTGGGACTTCACGTTGCTGAATGGCACTAGGCGTCAAGCCCTGACTTGGGCCTTGAATTCCACGTTCAGGTTTTCCCGTCTCCGAGCTTGGGTGGTAATGCCGATGATTAGCTTACTCTCCATACAGACGTGAGGCTCCCTGGAACGTTGCCACGTAACTGGTGCCAAGGCCGTGGGGCTGTGATGCCTTCTGAAGGGCTGTTTCCCTAAGAGATATGAGGGGATTCTGCCAGGGGGTTGGCACCCTGGGCTCCTGTTGGGAGTCTAGTGCTGGCAGTGGCTTAAGTGCAGCCTCGTCCATGCCCAGGAGCCAGGTAGGGAGATCCAGGCATTTGCTCACCGAAGTTTTATGTGTGCGAATTCTCTCATTTGGCAAAAACAGCCCTCCGCCTCGGCATGGGGCCCGCGTGGACTTGTCTGCAGGATGCCTGGGCTGGCGCTCAGCAGCGAGAGAGCCCAGATGATTTCTGAACCAAGCCCGAGTGGTTTATTCTGTTTCCTGCATAATTTAGTTACGTTTTTGTCATCGTCCAAAAGCAAACAGCATAAGAAAGTGCATCATGCCTGGCCGGTGTGGCTCAGTGGTTGAGTGTCACCCTATGAACCAGGAGGTCTTGGATCGATTCCGGGTCAAGGGCACATGCCTGGGTTGTGGCTCGATCCCCAGTGTGGGGTGTGCAGGAGCAGTCAATCAATGATTTTCTCATCATTGATGTTTCTCTCCCTCTCCCTCTCCCTTCCTCTCTGAAATCAATAAAAGTATATTTAAAAAAAAAAAAATAAGAAAGTGCATCATGAGGAGCCTCCCTGTGCCCGTCCCCCCCAGGCAGCCTCCACACCTGTCCTTCCTGCACCGCCTGGCGGGCCTTACACCACACAGGTCCCGGGGCCGAGACATAAATGAAGCTCGGGGCCCTGTGACCGGTGATGGGTACTGCTTAAGGATAAAGCACTGTGATGAGAGCCGTGGAAACGGAACAGTTTGACCTTTTTGATAATCTGCCTTCATCTCGGTCAAGGAAGTTTTCACTTATTATTAGAACGTTCTTCCTGATACGGCTTCTCCCCTATCAGGGAAGCTGGACATGCTGGTGGCTTCAGCGGGCACAGGTGGCACCATCACAGGCATCGCCAGGGAAGCTAAAGGAGAAGTGTCCCGGATGCAAAGTGAGTGCCCCAGGGCGGCCGGGGGGTGCGGGCCCTGCCCGGGAGCGAGGAATCCAGCGACCAGATGACGGGGTTGGGAGTCCTTTTTGTTTGGCCCCCAAGGGTCACTATGAATCTAAGCTTTTAGGCTCAGGTCCTGCATCTGCCCCATCCGGGGCTCTGAGAGGGAGGGGCTTGGAGTTGAGGGGCCTGGAGTGGGGCTCCTAGAAATATCTGGCGGCTGGTGCTGAGCCCAGGAGGAGGTCAGTGCCCAGCACTGCGCCTTGTTCTCCAGGCCCCACTGCCCCCCAGGGCCTGTGCCAGGCTGTGTCCTGGATGGTCTGTGCAGGGGGACTGCCCCGGAACCCCTTTCCCCAGCTGCCCCTGAGTTGGAATCAGCCTGGCTCCCAGGTTTCTGGGTTTCCAGTCTTGCCCCGGAGCCGGGAACGAGACCTGCATCCCACGGGCAGATCATCAACAGGTGCCCATTCGGGGTGGTCTTGGCCCCGTGAGGGCGGGAACATCCACATTAGACTTGCTGGGCACGAGCCCTAACGGTCTCCCGCTGTAGATCATCGGGGTGGATCCCGAAGGCTCCATCCTTGCTGAGCCCGAGGAGCTGAACCGGACGGAGCTGACGGCTTACGAGGTGGAGGGCATTGGCTATGACTTCATCCCCACGGTGCTGGACCGGACGGTAGGTGGGGCCGCAGTGATCGCTGCCAGTCCTCAGGGCTCGCCCTTTAACCAGCTTGCACGTCTGCATGGCTGGCTGACCCCCGGCACCGGCCTGGCTTTCCTGTTGGGGCAGGAAGGAGAAACATGACCCTATACGAGCAGGTAGAGGAAGGGTAGGTCCAAGGTCAGGACCAGGGGGCAGGCCGCGCCATATCCAAGTAGTGACATGAACCCACTGGGCAAAGACTCCCAGCAGTTTAGCTCTGGCCGTGGGCACAGATCAGGCCCCTGCAGAGGCGGGAGCTCTGGCGGTTGAGCAGGGGAAACGGAGAGGTAAGGACCCCAGAACGGACTCCTACGGACCCACAAGGGGCTTCGTTTTGAGGGACAGAGTCCAGCCACAGGACATACGGCTGTGCCGCGGGAGCCGGCGGGCAGTTTAATAGCCACGAGCACAATGTGTTGAACCAGGGAGAGGTAGAAAGTTCCAGGTTTGTAGACATGAGTCTCAGACCCCGGAGCAGGTGCCGGGCTGTGCCCGTTAAGGGTCACATCTTCCTGGACCGAGGGCATCCGAGAGGTTGTGAACACGGCTGTGGGGCCCCCACCCCAACCGCACACCTGCCCGAGCGCCTCCCGGAGCCGGCAGTCTGGTCCTGCCCGCAGGTGGTGGACAAGTGGTTCAAGTGCAACGATGAGGAGTCCTTTGCCTTTGCCCGCATGCTGATTGCGCAGGAGGGACTGCTGTGCGGTGAGTGGTGGGCAGGCGCTGGGCGGCCGGGGTGCAGAGGACACGGGGGCGCTTGCCTTCTGCCAGCTTCCAGTCCAGATGTGTAAAGGACACCCTCATTCTGGGGCTGCATGGCGGCTTCCGGGTACCGTCCGTCCACTCCAACCCCGAGGAGGTCAGCTGGCCTGTCCTCATCGGCGGTCACTCCACGGGCGGGTAGGAGTGCCCCTTCCCCGTGTGGCCAGAGGCCTGGGGTCCTGGGGTCCCTGCAGCCACATGCTTTGTTTCCTGTGTTTAACCACCAGAGCGCGGGGCGTGGCACGGGGTCCTGGAAAGGGCCTGGGGAGCCCGAGAGCCTGACGGAAAGAGGAAGCAGCTGTTGGCTTCGCTCCCGCAGTCACCAGCGGGGGCGGGGGTGGCTGCCGAGAGGAGGCCTGGCAGCACTGTGATTGGTGTATTTGTTTTGGGGCCAGCGATCTCAGGACACCTGGCTTTTTCAATCAAGACCAGCATTGTCCTTTGGGGAGGCTCCCCATCAATGGGGGTCCAAAGCGGGGGCGGGTGCTGGGAGAGGCTGGAGGGTGTCCATCTCCAGGGCTTCATGGCGAGGAGATGGGACCAGGCTCCTGCCGGCCTGGGTCTGACTCCGGCCCTCTCGGCAGGTGGCAGCTCCGGCAGCGCCATGTCGGTGGCCGTGAAGGCGGCCCAGGAGCTGCGGGAGGGCCAGCGCTGCGTGGTGATTCTGCCCGACTCTGTCCGCAACTACATGTAAGAAGCCTCCTCCCTCCTCCCTCCTCCCTCCTCCCGCCTCCCACCTGCAGGCCTGTCCCTCCCTGGCTCCGCCAAGGGGATGCTGTGGTTACGCCACTGGAACTCCCCTGAGATCTGACAGCCGGGATTCAGGGTGGGGCCAGGGGCCCTGCAAGCTCTGCACCCCCCTCTCCCCAGCCAGGCCTCCACCCACGGCTCCCGAGCGCGTGTTGAGGAGGGTTAGGGAGGAGGCGCCCAGGGAGTACGACGGGGTTGACAGAAAAGGTTCCAGGACAGAACCGTCTGTGCTCTGAGCGCCTCCTCCCTGGTAGACCAGATGCCCCTGGACATGAAGTTCCCATGGGCACTCTACAGTCTGGTTCCCAGGCCTCTTCCTGGAGCTCCAGCCAGCCATGGGGTCTCTCCTGGACTGATGGGGTCGGGGAGGGTCCTGGGCTTTCTGTGGGGACTATGCCCCTTGGTGTGGGCAGAGACGGTGGTGAGACCCTCGGCCAGGCCCTGCTGACCTCCTGACGTCTCCAGGTCCAAGTTCCTGAGCGACAGGTGGATGCTGCAGAAGGGCTTCCTGAAGGAGGAGGACCTCCCCGTGAAGAAGCCCTGGTGAGGACATCTCTGAGCAGGGCCACACCCAGAGCCACAGTGGCTGCAGAGCGCAGGTCCCGGGACCTGGTGCCTGTGCTCTGTCCCACACCTGGCTGGTCATCCCCACGGTCTCCCTGTGTGATGTTGCCCTTGACGCCCACCTGCCGGCTCTCAGCCCTCCCTGCCCTGCCCTCTTCCCTCAGGTGGTGGCACCTCAAAGTCCAGGAGCTGAGCCTGTCCACTCCGCTGACAGTGCTGCCCACGGTCACCTGCAAGCACACCATCGAGATCCTCCGGGAGAAGGGCTTCGACCAGGTGCCCGTGGTCGATGAATCGGGGTCAGTCTCAGCCACACCCCAGGACAGGGCAGTCTGGCTGTCTGACCTCAGTCCCTCAGGGATGTCCAGAGCGCCGGGCCGCCCACTGGACATGTTCCCGAGCACTGGCTGGGCGGGGGGTGGCCGTGTTAACCCGTGTCCCACCCACTGCACTGGGCCAGGGAGGAGACGTCTCATAGCCCCCTGACTGACACTTGTCAGATGGAAATGCCCAAAGGACTCATTGGCTTATTGTCTGCCACTGGATGGGCAGGTCCAGGGCAGGGCATCTGATCACTGTCCTCCTGCCACCTGTGGGCACTCGGCAGGTGTCTGCTGAATTCTGAGAGGAATTCTGCATTCTGGCGCCGAGGGAGGACGGCTGTGGGCGGGTCCTGCGGTCTCAGGGAGGGCCCTGCACTGACCCTCCCCCACCCCTCACCCCCAGAGTGATCCTGGGGATGGTGACTCTGGGGAACATGCTGTCATGCCTGCTCGCTGGGAAGGTGCAGCCGTCAGACCAAGTTCACAAAGTCATCTACAAGCAGTTCAAGCAGGTATGAGCTCCCATCCACTGGGGCCGTGGGTGCCAAGACCCGCTTCTGACCTTGGAGGCGGGGCACAGCGCTTCCTGGGCAAGGGGGCCAGGTCCCCGACCCTCTGCACCGCTCCTGTGCCAGCTGGGCCAGTGCTGGCTGCCGCTCTCGAACCTGTACACCTGAGAATTCGCCCAGCTTTGCAGGGAAGCCGGTGGGGAAAGGCCCATCCGTGAGGGCTCTCCCACGCCCGCTGTATTTTGGCCACGCCTGGGGGTCGGTTTCCTAACATTGGGCCCTCATTTCCCCGTGAAGCATTCGTTTAAGAACACCTGGCACACACAGTGATTTAATAAATAGAATGTTCTGGGAGAAGCCTCCGCTTCTGAGACAATGTTGCCACCCTCTGACAGGCTTGGGCAGAGCCGACTGGGCCCTGCTCTCTGTGTCCCTGAGGGCAGTGCCATCGGGGCGTCCCCTCTCCCTGGTCCCCGTTTCACACCTGCCTTCTCCAACCTCCCAGTGAGTGGGACTAAAAGTGCCCAAACCTAGGACCTAGGAGATAACTTGACCTTCCTCTCCCCTCTCCACTCCCCCCTCCTCCCCACACACAGCTGACATGTCACCGGAATCCGTATATTTGTGCCATTTCATCCCCAGTGCCGTCGCCTGTCCTGTGGCTCCTGCAGCAACCCCCCCCCCCGCCCCCATAACAAGGAGAGACCCCAGGAGAACGTGCTGTCCAAACAGTTCAGGTTCCATTGTGCTCCTCTCTGCCGAGGGCCTGGCTGGGCTGCCTGGTGAGCACTGACCGCGGCCTCTCTTCCAGATCCGCCTGACTGACCCGCTGGGCATGCTCTCGCGCATCCTGGAGATAGACCACTTCGCCCTGGTGGTCCATGAGCAGATCCAGTGTAAGTGGGGCTGGGGGCAGGGCTGGGGGAGCCCTGAGGGCCCTGGCCCCTGAGGCCCGGTCCAGGCTGCCACCTGTGCTTTGCAGCCGAGTGCCTGTGGGGCAGCGGGGCGCTGGAGCCTCACAGGCTTTTGGAGTCAGTGGCAGTGACTCAGCCATCCTCAGCCTTGGGCACGGTTCTCAGAGGAACCCCTCTGTGGGCCAGGCCTGGGTGCCCACAAGGGTGAGGGTCGTAATCAGAATTGGGAGTGCCCTGGAGCCCGCCCCCCACCCAGCTGAGGGCCGTCTCGGGGCCTGAGTGGCCAAGCCTAACCCCTCTCCCGTCCTTGGCTCCACAGCACGGGACCAGGCCTTGGCAGGAGTGGTGGGGGGGCCTGCAGGTATGTACGCCCGCTGTCTCCCTTTCGGAAATGGCTCTGCGGCTCCGAGGGTAAAGAGGGCATCCGGGTTCCCAGACCCCAGAGCTTGGGTGGGAGGTTCTTCCTTACCTCACATTTACTCATATATGATCACCCCCCAGAATGAGTCCCAATTTCAGGGTCAGTACACTTGATACCGTGTCCACTGCTGCCTTCGTGCTGTTGGCAGAACTGCGGGGTCATAAGAGACTCTGACCTTTACAAAGGTGGCCAACTCCACTGTGCATGAGTCTCCGGGGTTCTGGAGGGCCAGGTTGCAGAGGCTGCACAGACCACCCTCCCCTGCAGGGGACACGCTTCTCCAAAGTGCCACTTTGCCTCGAAGTCCCTGAAATGTGTGGAGCTGGTCTCCTCTTTGCTCCCCGTGTTTTTTCTGAGGTGCTCCGAATAGGCCAGCAGGGTGCCTGGCTCCTCTGTTTCGCCGCACCCCCACCCTAGGGACAGGTGGCCGGGAAGTTGCTGGGATGGGGTCTGGCGGGATAGTAATGTGACCTGGGCATTTCCCTCCCACCCCTCAGCTCCACCTGGCTTTCTGTGCTTCATGATGACCAGTCCAGGGTCTCCAGAGAAACAGAACCAGTGGGATGTGTGTATAGAGATTTATACTTTACTAGGACTGGCTCACATGACTAGTTTGGCAAGTCCCAGGATCTGCAGGGGGAGTGGGCAGACTCAAAACCCAGAAGGAGCCAATGTTTCAGTTCAAGTCCAAAGGCTGGAGAAGTCCCCTCTTACATGGGGAGCCTTTTTTTTTCCTATTCAGGTCTTCAACTAGATGAGGTCCACCACTCACACCAGGGAGGGCAATCTGCTTTACTCGGTCTACCGATCCAACTGATGATCTCATCTCATCTAGAAACACACAGAATAGTGTTTGACCAAATCTGGGCATTCCACAGGCCAGTCAAGTCGAACTACCTCAACAATCCTCACTGCTCTTTGGGGGGCCAGGGCCAGGGCCAGCATTCGTTCTAAGCCCCAGAGAAAAGCATGGGTTTGAAGATAATCACAGGCCATAGATGTGTGCTGATGTAGCTTGTGGGTGTGCTTGGTGTTGGAATCTCATGCCAAGACTTGAGCGTTGGGCATCCAGACAGACCACAGGTGTGGCCAGTGGGCATGGCTTGGCGAGGTTAGCACCTTGCTCTCTGCAGCTTCGCCCAGATGGCTCCTGTTAGCAGAAGGCATCTGTTGGTGGGCTTCTGTGGGTGCTGCCTGGGTTCCCACAATACACAGGTGCCTGTAGGCACTGGGGCAGGCTCAGGGCTGGTCCCCCAGGGCCACACTCTGGTTCAGCCTCTGACCGTGTCTGGGCGTAGGTGCAGCTCCCTGCGGAGGTGCCTTTAACCTACTGCCTTGATTCCCTCCTCAGACCACAGCCCCGGGAAGTCCAGCAAGAGGCAGATGGTGTTCGGGGTCGTCACCGCCATTGACCTGCTGAACTTTGTGGCTGCCCGGGAGCGGGACCAGAAGACAAAGTCAGCAAATGCCTTGGAATCCAGAGTAGTCCAGCTCTGACCCCGCACATGCCGCCTGCTCTTTTGCTCCCACAAACACTAAACAAGCCTGTGTGCCTTGTAACTGCCCAGGGCTGGGCACTGCCCTGTTGCTATGGGCAGCAATGAGCAGGTTTAGGGTACTTAGCCCAAGGCCAGCAGAAATGTTTCCCTTAACACCTGACACTTGGATGAATCTATGGTTTATTAAAATGTGCTTTTCTTTTTAACTTTCTCTTTAAAAATGTTTCAACAAGGAAACCTTATTAAAAGGGAACTCAGCCCGGTGGATGAACCCATGCACGATGGGGGCAAATGGACTGGAAGCAGAAGGAAGTGCCTTTTCTGGAGAAGAATCCAGATGGGGAGCAGCAGAAGGGGCTCAGGAAGTAAGGGTCATTCAGTGACCCTCACACAGCAGCACCCTCTGCGCAGGGATGGGCTGGTTAGAGTGGCTTGAGTATTTTGGTTTTTAATTGAGGTGAAATTCACATACCTAAAATGAACAAATTTTAAATGTACAATTCAGTGGCATTTATTACATCCATCTCTGCCAAGTTCAAAGCATTTTTATCACCCCCAGAAGCAGTCATTCCCCTCTCCCCCTTCCCTCCTGGCAGCACTAATCTGCTTTACTAGTATGTCTCTGTGATTTACCTATTGGGATATTTCAGATAAATGGGATCATACAATCTGGCCTTTTGTGTCTGGCTTATTTCACTTAACACATTTTCACGGTTCATTTTGTAGTAGGTATCAGTACTTTATCCCTTTTTATGGCTGAATATTTCATTGTGTGGATATACCACATTTTGTTTACCTGTTTATCATCGATGGACACTTAGGTTATTCTCTCTGGCTATTGTGAATTGTGCTGCTATAAACATTCATGTATGAGCATTGGTTTGAATAACTATTTTCAATAATTTTGGGTGGATACCCAGGACTGGGGATGCTGGGAAGTGTCATTAATTCTATGGTTAAAGACCTGCCTGACTGTATCCCATAGTAGTTGTACCATTTTATATTCCACCACAATACATGGGGCTCCAGTTTCTCCTTGTCCTTGCCAATACTTAATTTCCTTTTCTTTTTATTGCTCTGGTAGTGGATGTGACATGGCATTTCATGGTCTTGATTTGCCTTTCCCTAATGACCAATGATATTGGGCTTCCTTTCATTTGTATATCTTCTTTGGAGAGAAATGCCAAGTCAAGTTCTTTGCCCATTTTTAAATCGTCTTTTATTCAGTTGTAGGAGTTCTAAGCGTTTTATACTTTTAACTCACAGTCGGCTCATTATGTATTAATTTTTATACATGGTGTGAGGTAGTTGTCCAACGTCATCCCTTTATGTTGATATCCATTTGTTGAAGAGACATTCTTTCCCCATTGACTGGTCTCAGCACTCTTGCTGAAAATCAATTGGCCATAGATGTATGGGTTTACTTATGGACTCTCAATCCTATTTCATTGGTCTATACATTTATCCATATGCCGGAGCCACACTGTTTTCATTATTGTAGCTTTTTAGTATGTTTTGAAATCAGGAAGTGTGTGTCCTCCATCTTTGTTCATTTTCAATATTGTTTTAGACAGCATGATGCACCATGATGTATTTTTCTTCATGTTTCTTGTGCTTGCAATTCTAAAAACTTCTTGGATTCTAATATCTGACCAGTAATAGCTCCAGAAAGGAAAAAGAAAACAGAAGGAAATAATTCAAGGTACTGTTCCAGACTGAAAGACATGATTTTGCAGATTGAGAGGAGCCACACAGGGAACATGGTGGACATCACTTGGGACAAGAAGATCCAACTAAAGCTTCCAGGGGTGGGGAAACCTGGCTCAAATAGACAATCTCAGAATGAGAAAGGCATCAGACTTCTGCATCTCCAGCACATGGAGGCTGGGAGACAAGGTAACGAATTCTAAAAATGTCGGAAAGGAGAGGGGATGGCGGCCAGATTCTTGTTGCAAGCACATTTCTCCTTAACAACAGAGAGGTGTATAGATGTCACCGAGGCAAGCAACCTTCTTGCCTAGGAAAGCACTGGAAGATGAGAAAGTACAACACAGGAGAGAAAACTGTCTCCCCCAGGGGAGGTCGTGGAGGGCCCGGCAGCCACAGGCTGTGGTTGAAAGGGCCCAGGAGTGATGCTTTGAGGGGCCAAGGAAACAGGCTATCCATGCAGAGTCCCAGCCGTGGGGGTGTGGGTGGCCAGGCACTGCCTTCCTAATGCTCCTGCTGGGATCTTGAAGCCCCATGGCCTGACAACGCTGCCCAGAGTTGGGGTCACTGTTGATCTACTTGGCATCTACCCCTTCCTCCTCTCATTAGTGCGGCCACATTGCCCTCCACACACAGCCGTGATGGCTGGGCCAGGTGGGGACTCGCCGCTGCCTGGGCATGGCCTGGGTGGACTGAAGCATCCCCTGGGGGGGGGGGGGCATGGATATGCAGCCTACAGACTTTCGGCTCTGAGTCTCCGAGGCAGGGAGCCAGTGCTCTGGGCTCAGTGGAGAGTGCTGGTGTCCTCGTGCTGTTTGCTTAAAAAGAAAAAGGCTTGCTGGGCCAGTGTCTACCAAGAACGGCAGTGCAAGGTCACATGTAACCTACCTGAGCAGCTTGCTGTCTGAGCAGCACACTGATCGGAAAGACATAGATGCTGCTCATTACCACTGAGTGGGTATTTAAACCAGGCCCTGAAACACTTTTAGGAACACTGGTTTGCAAATGTCATTTCTTAAGCATTTTAATAACAGAACAGGTATATAACTTTTATGGTTCAATCTGGCTTCTGTGATTCTGTTCAAAACAATCTGGCCCTTCCTCCTGGGACTGGGCAGGCGTCTCCATGACTGCCTCCCTGGCTGATCAGGAGCACCTCAGACATGACCGGGCCTTTCTGTGGCCCGTGATGGGGTTGGACTATATATTAAGTAGGCATGCAGAGCCGCCTTGCTGCCTGTTCACGCTGAGGATGGCACTGCACCCTGGATGAAGCAGGTGTCTTGACTAGCAGTGGGCTGTGTGCAGCCTACTCCCAGACTCCTCTGAAATGCCTTCCCTTCACCCAACAGCAAAGTGGGGAAACAGCATCAGGCTCACTGCGTGCTCTTGTGAGTTCACAGGTCAGCTTTCCCTAGAAACTGCTTTCTCGGCTTCCCTGGCTCCATTCAGCCATGTCTCCTCCAGCCCCCTGGCTGTTCTCTGACACACACCCTAGTTTGCAAACTCAGAGCTACACTAACACCCCAGAACAAACCATCAAGGGCTTCATGACTTCTGACATGGATTGCTATCCTATCTAATAAAGAGGTAATATGAAAATCGGCCATCACTCCAACACAAAGATGTCCACACCCATGTCACAAGATGGCCAGCAGGGGAGGGCAGTTGGGGGCTTCCAGGCCTGCAGGAGAGGGCAGTTGGGGGCGACTGGTCCAGCAGGGGAGGACAGTTAGGGGCGACCAGGTTAGCAGGGGAGGTTAGCTGAGGGGACCAGGCCTGTAGGGGAGGGCAGCTGGTGACCAGGCCAGCAGGGGAGCAATTAGGCATTGATCAGGCTGGCAGGGGAGTGGTTAGGGACAATAAGGCAGGCAGGCAGGCGAGCGATTGGGAGCCAGCAGTCCTGGATTGTGAGAGGGATCCCAGATTGGAGAGGGTGCAGACTGGGCTGAGGGATACCCTCCCTCTCCCCATGCACAAATTTCGTGCACCAGGCCTCTAGTGTTGAAATAATATCAGAAAAAAATTGAGTTAACATACAGCAAAATATTTTTAAAATATACCTGATTTGCCCTAACCAGTTTGGCTCTGGATAGAGCGTCAGCCTGCGGACTGAAGGGTCCCAGGTTCGATCCCAGTCAAGGCATGTATCTTGGTTGTGGGCATATCCCCAACAGGGGCTGTGCAGGAGGCAGCTGATCAATGTTTCTCATTGATGTTTCTGACTCTATCCCTCTCCCTTCCTCTCTAAAAAATCAATAAAATATATATTTTTAAAAATAATAATTTATAAAAAAATATATATATATACCTGATTTTATCTACTAGCCATTTGCTAAAAAAAAGTCTAAGCAACTAAAGTTACCAACCTAATAAAAATGCTCCTTTCGAACCTGCTGGGATAGAGTTTCTCCCCATACCATAGCCATTATTGGCTTTTATGGGCTCAAATAGAAAATCTTAGAATGAGAAAGGTATTGGACTTATGTGTCTCCAGCACATGGAGGCTGGGAGACAAGGGAGAGGATGCTAAAAGCATCTGAAAGGAGAAGGGGTGGCGGGCAGATCCTTGGTGCAAGCACATTTCTCCCTTAAATGGAGAGGTGTACAGATGTCTCCACTGAGGCAAGTGATCTCATTTAAATCATGATATAAAACAGAAACATCTGTGCAAGGTAACCCTTTCCAAATACTTCTCTATGAGAAATCATTACTCAATTATTCAGTCATGCACCACTAACCAGTCCTTGGTAGACTAGCTGGAGATCTTGTTGAGACAGGACATTCTGCGCCTGGAGTCGGCGCAAGGGAGAGGGGGAGCCTCCCAGACCAGCATGCTCTTCAGTAAGTCACATTGGCTGAGATGCCATAGTGCTATAGTTTTGCAAATTTTAGTTTAAAAAATGGTACAGCCAACTTAGGTCTCAGTGAAGAGGATCTAATTGTAAAGAGCTAAAATAATTTGTGCTAAGAATTTCTACGTAGAGTGCATAAATATAATATGCATTATTTAGGACATCTGCATAATGCAACAAAAAGTGAAACTAAACATTTAATCTAAATACATTTCTTTCAGAATTTGCTAGATCATTACTTATTAATTAACCCTTCTCTTTCAAGATAGAATTTTATTTGTCATGAACAGCACTTCTGACCTAGAATGAACCTTAGAAACCAATTTATTTCCTTTTATAAACCAATTCCTTTCCTTTTACAAAGGAAGCACTGAAGCCTGGAGATGATGGTCAGGGCGGGGCCTTACCTGGGCAAATTTCACATCCACCCTCTCACCTCCGACATAAAGGAGTTGGAGTGACAACACAGTGACTCCGTTTTCTGTCAAATCTATCAGAATACTTCCTGAAACAAGACTTCATCCCTGCGAGTGCTAATCTCCAGCAAGATTTGAAATTTTAGCTGCACTTGTTAAAAAGTATTTAAAGTCTTCTGACTCACGTTAGCCTCTAGGTATACAGCTTTGGGGAGTTAAAACCACTCTGAAATGTTCTGCCTGGGCATGTATTTACAACAGGAACTATGAAAGGCAATACCTTACTCATCAGTCAATCTTCTCATTACTATTGAAATAATTAGATTTATGATAAAATACCAACCCCTCCCCCACCCCGAAAACAAAACAAAACATAGAAAACAAAGTCACAGGCATTACTGGTTTTTATAGGCTGAAGGCTTGGGCTCATTTTTTCCTAGAAAACCAATGACTAACTGAAGTAATTGAAGATTCTTAAAACTAAATGGCTCTAGTGTGGGGTAATCTTAATTTTTAAAATGTCCAGGGGTCACCACAAACCCCAACTGTCACCAGCAAAACATGTCAACAACCTGAATGCATTATTTGAAATGTAAAAGGAGCTTGCAGTGACATGGGCGTTAGAAAATGAAACATCCAGCCCGGCCACCGTGGCTCAATGGTTGAGCGTTGACCTATGAACCAGGTGGTCAGCATTCAGTTTTTGGTCAGGGCACATGCCCAGGTTGCAGATTCAATCCCAAGGCGGGGGCGTGCAGGGGGCATGCAGGAGGCAGTCAGGCAATGATTCTCTCTCTCGCTCTCCCTTCTCTGAAGTCAATAAAAAAATATTTTTTTAAAAAGAAGAAAACATCCATAAAGTGTGTTTCTATTTTTAATTTTTTTGCTTTGATAAATCAATTGCTTCACAAAAATCCCCTTTAAAGACAACAATCCAAGAAAACATATTGTTACAGTATTCACGTTTTAAAGATTGTCAGTTCATAGACCAAACATAATTAAAACAAAGGAAGATTGCTGAGTCATTTCTGTCACTAACTGCCAAAAATGGGCCTGTCACACCTTCTGGGTATGTTTAAGTTTGAAAAAAAAATGTGCCTCAGCACTCTTCACGCAGGTCAGAGTAGAGTCACCCGAGAGGTGACACAGAACTGATTCCTTTGCACACGGAATAAATGCTGAAACGTATCTTGCCATCTGGAACCAAAGGCTGAAAGCTGGGTTAGTCCATCAGCTGGAGTTGTCTGGGTGCAGCAAAGCCGGTCCAGCTATCTGCTCCAGCTGAGCAGCAGGGACAACATGCTTACCTGGGGTCTCAAAACATTCAAAAGCATCCTTCATAAGGAAAGAATTGAACAACAAAGGATCTGTTTGCTTACAGTGAAAATTCAGTGGAAGAGGTACTTTCACAGGTTCTCTCCAATGTCTGGAAAACGGGTGTTGATAAGGTGGAAAATGACAACAAGCATACTGGGCAGTGGTTTTATGACCCAAACAGCCATGTCAGGTGTTAATAAGGGAAGATGTTAGAAAAACCTCAGGCTGTGCCTATCCATGCGCGCACTCTCTCTAAATAACCTTTGCCCTAGCCCCCTGAAGGCAGTGACAAGAGCTTAGGGCTAAGAACACCACTTCAGCTGCAGAGGCGCACGCCTTGTCACTGGCCACATAAGCTGAATCCAGGCCAATGGAACCCTGACATGCCGCATCCAAACTGACACGGTGTGTGCAGCCCTCGGCTAACATCTGCTGCCTCAGTGCCGTGGTTTCTGGTGGGGAGAGCCAATGACCTGTAAGGAGCCTACATGCCCTGACTGTTTTTCCTAAACCAAAGAGCAGGGTGGCCCAGAGGGACAAAGGGCGGTGGGGGGAGGTGGGGAGGGCTGGCTTCCACAGATCCTCATTTTGTGAAATCCAGCAAAGTTAGAATGTAAGTAAAGCTAAAATGATCTTTGAAAGTTATGTAGACTTAAAATATTAAAAACTGTTTATAAATAAGAAATGCAAGTTACTTTAAAATGGTATGCTCTCCCCAAAGAGTTGCCAGTCAAGCTTTTTTAAAAGCTGCTGAAATACTTTAAAAGAAATTTTTATTATTTCTTTCTGCCTTCTAGGTTATCTAGGAAGTACTTTCCTATGATTAACTTTAATTAATAAATTTTTAAGGAAACGTCAGTCCCAGAAAAAAAAATCTGCACTAGCTCAGCATACCGTTCAAAGTAAACCTGGTCCATAACCAGTTACTGCTGCTGAATCTCAAGAACTAACGACCTTCCCAACCATGAGACCCTCCTTTGGAAACACGCTGAACTCTGGGTGTCACAGGTAAGATTCCATACAGACTTCCTCTCTGAAACAAGGCGCCCTGTTTTCTCTCTGAGAAAAAACCCCAATGGCAAGCGACCAAATGAAAACCAAAGTAAACAAAAAACCTAGTCTACAATTTTGATGCGTCTTGGCACCAGGAAATGGAAGTCCTAACATTATTCCAAATCTCTGGAAATTCCAGAGTAACACATACAAGGAGAAAACCTCAGCCCAGGACCAAGGGTAACCTGTGTGGCCAATGGCAGGAGCGTGCACCGCTTGTCAGCACAGTCCCGGTCACTTCATGGGTATCTGCTATAACTATGAAACGAAGCTGAATGTTTGTGATTTACCCTAGTTCTGAGCCAGTGGGACAGGGCATTTTATATTAGTTTATAATAAACATTCTATGTATAACATATGGCTGACTAAAAAATTCTAAAACACACAGCTAACATGGTATAGTCACCATTTAACTGTAGTCAAATTTAAATTAGACTGAAATATGTATGGTAAAAACTAATTACTGGCTACCATTTCATTTAACTAAGTCCTACTTAGCAAATACCTTTAGATATATGTTTAGATTAAGTGGAAAATGAAATCTGAGCATTTACATATAAACTAAAATTTGACTACATATCAAAATTTCATTAAATAGTTGTTTCTTTTGTAGTAGTAAATGTAAATTACTACCCTAGCTATCTTGGGGCAGGTTCATTAAATTTGGTCAATTCATAACACTCCAAATTGAAATAGTACACATGTATGATTTCTTCTCTAGAAATTTTATCCTCAATATAGTCATAATCCAATTCATAACGAATTTATAAAAATAGCTTTTTATCCAATAATTCCAGCAAGGTAAAAATAGGAGTTTCTTTTTATATATAGCAAATGAAACAGGCTCACTGACTATGAGAGAACGTAAAGGTACTGGAGTTGTTGTACATTCACCACAGAGTCACACCAGTTTATGGCCGTGTCTTGTCCACCTCGCACTGGCGGTTTTAAGGTGCAGAAGCTTCTTTCAAACCTGTGGGCTACACAAAGAAGTCAGCCCTCGGGTACCTGCTTTAACCACAGAACGCATTAAAACTGCATAATTTTTTTTATAAAAGTTCCTTAATCTACTTAGGGGCTCATGGGGGCTTGTCATTTGTCACATACTTAGCGTTAAACCTTTAAAGAATTTCCTTGAAGACCCACACGCACGCACACTCACTTGAAAGAAGTCGCTGCACCGGCACAGATGCCCTTGAGCTTGCTATGAAATACAAAAGTGCACTCTTCTATATCTACATATAAAACAGATCAGAAATAAAACTGTGTAAAATGTTTGCTGTGCAAACTATAAAAAGCCAGGCCCGCCGCCCTGGGTCCTGGCGCCACCCTGGGTCCTAGGCGCCCTGGCCTACTGCAGGGAGTCGCTGTTCTCCAGAACCAGCCCACTGATGTGGGTGGGGGTGAGTGCGGCCCCGCCAGCCCCTGGGCTGTCCACGGACTCGTCCTCACTCTGCTCCGCCATCATGACCTGCTGCACAGCCAGGGTGGCACCGTCTGAGGACAGAGACTGGAGGCTGTCCACATTCATGCTCACGGGCGTGGTGATCGTCACAACAGCTCCTGTGGCAAATCGGCAGAATGTAGTGGTCACTATTCAAATTAGTGCTCAGTGGAGGAAAACACTGTTAGCCAGCTGGGTGCTATTTGCTCATGTGAGCTCTCATTAAGACTGTGTGTTTCTGGGATGCTCAACAGGGGTTTAAGAAACTCTAGAATTGGCCTCAGGCCTTGCTGAAGGTCTCAGGGGTCGGGATGGAAATCGTGCCACAAGGAGAACAAAAGAGACCAGTGAAGGCAGGAGAAAGGCCCACACAGGCATAAATGGGGAGACAAAGAAAAGGGACGTAAGGTCAGAGTGAGGAGACCAGTTTGGAAGGGACGCGCTAATCCCTGCCTGTCTTGGAAACGACAGTGATCTCACGTGCTCACCTGTGAAAGTCTCCAGTGTATTAATATCCAGTGTATGAAGTGGTGAAAGCAAGAGGAGACACCACTGGATATGTTACATCTGGGGAAAGAGGCTCACTCATTCGTGTCTGTGCACAGAATACCTCCTCACAAGTGCAATGGGAGCACGTACAGGAAACTGGAAACAAGGTTGTCTCCTGAGAGGACTAGACGCCAGGATGGAGGGGAGATTTATTTTCACAGGATATTCTTGTTTTCTCCCCCAATAGACAGGTACTGCCTTTTCTTTTGGAGGAGGAGAGGGAGAGAGGGAAAAAATACCTTTCTAATTATTGGATTAAAAGAGAAAATAAAAACTGAAAATAGCAATTATTTGAATATGGATGTAGGATCACAACATACTAAAACCCACATGAGGAAGCCAAAGGCTTAAGAGCATACACTACAACTCAAGAGGAGTTCAATGGAAACCAAATAAGCCTGACTTACAGCCCACTGTGAGGGCCGTCCCAGCCTGGGCCAGGACGGCTGGGAATGTATGCCTTGAGCACGGGGCAGAGGACGGACTGGCATGTGCACGTGAGGAAATGACCTGGGCTGGGGAAAGGACCATCTGAGATTATAGAGTGGTGTCCAGCACTCTCTAGCCAGAGTGGACACGCCTGATGCACGGGAGACTGGGTGGAGCACTCCTAGGTCTTGCATGATTGTAGAGGGTGATCAGCCTGGGGCTGAGCACTGCTGGGAATAAGAACTAATCCCAAAAGCAAGATCCAGAACTAACAGAGGATGGAATCAAGCAGTGACTGTAACTGTACTCTATGATTCAAAACGTAGGCAGACCCAGGAGAGACAGAAAGACTCACACGGCACTTCTAGAGACGAAGACTACAAGGTCTAACACAAAAAGCACACTGGATGGGATCAGAGGAATTAAACACGCAGAAAAAAGAGACTGGTGCAGCTGATGGGTAGGAGCAGAACAATCCACATGAGACAGAAAAAGAATCCAAAACTTGAAAGACCATCTGCAACTGTGTGACCTTTAACCACCTAACAAGGGTGCGGAGATAAAAATATATTTGAAGAAATAATGGCCCAAACTTTCCTACCTTAGTAACAGTTATGCTGCTGAGTGAAAAAAAGACAGAGAATGAAAAGATAATACCATCAATATACATTTAAAAATACACACATACTAGACAGAAAGATATGCATTAAACACATCAGAGAGGTTGTGACGGGTCAAAGAACCGAGGGGACTAAAAGGGTAAATAAAGGGAGCGAAGTGCCAGGTGGTGAGAAGTGAGTGGGAGGGAAAAGAAAGACGAAAGGACACAGGACACAATGCACTGTGGACGCTGGGTCTTGGTGTGGGTCATGTTTCATATGCTGTGAGTGTCTTAACTCATAGGCCTCAGGATAATGCTTCCTGAGTTTCAGATGCAGAAACAGACAACTGCACACACCTTGGCTCCTGTTCCCTAAACTCACAGGAAGCGACAGTGCTTACGATTCACCACCCGCCCTGCAAGTATCCCCGTACCTTCTGACATGGAGAGCTCATTGGGTGGTGGCTGTGTGGCTCCGGATGCAATGGAGTCAGGCCAAAACCTCTGAACTGGTCTGTTCTGAGCAGTTTTCTTCTTTGTTTTTGGAGTTTCAGAACAACTAGAATCCAACATCGGCTGAAGAATTCGTCTTCTAGCATTGATGAACCTGAGCATTGAGGTCGACAAAGGAAGAACTGTCATCAAAACACCCTTTTTAAAGACACTGCAGGAGCACACAAAGACGATCAGAGTAACTCATATTCCCTATGACAACAGGTATTTAGAATATGGCACACATATTCTCTAAGTGTCCAGAAAAACAGGGCATGCTGTTTTTAAGATAATTCATTTAAATAAAGACCAACACCTCCATGGTAGCCCCTTTAAAAAAAATGCTTTTATTGACTTCAGAGAGAGGAAGGAAGAGGGAGAGAGATTTGGCTGCCTCCTGCACGCCTCCCTACTGGGGATCGAGCCAGCACCTAGGCATGTGCCCTGACAGGGAATCTAACTGTGGCCTCCTGGTTCATAGGTCGACGCTCAATTACTGAGCCATACTGGCTGGGCAAAGGTTACTTAACTTTAAAACCCTAAGATTCAAGAACATGTAAAATTGCCTTGAACACATTCTAATAACAAACAGACTGACTCCGCAGAGCCTCCCTCTGCGTCAGTCTTCAGTCCCTGTAGCACAAGCAGGACTGGACTAGGAGACTGCCCCACAGCCCTACAGTCCCCCGATGCCAGCAGCACCTTGGACGGAACCCCACTGTTCCTTTCCAGTATCTGCTTCCTTATTCTTATTCAAAGTTGCTATGAGGCATAAATTTAATTTTTGTGAATGTGAGAAAAGAAAAGAAGTCACCAAGAGAAAAAGTAGCTATAAATATTAAAAGGCTTTAGAAAATTTAAGACTTTACAAAAGTCATGTTATTAAACTGTTACTCTGTGTCTAACATTCACCTCAATCAATCAATCACTATCATGACTACATCACAATAGGAAGTTTCAACACAAGGCTGCACAAAAACAACAGGATACATACAAGACATTACAAACACCACAGCAACAATATATTTGAAACCTTCAAATTTTTGTTAGCACTCTATACTGAAAAGAATTAACAAGAAATAGTATGGCCTACTGTTGCTACCCCGATAACAAATAATGGCTCAAGTGCAGGATAATATAAATATTTAATGCAATGCTAAAGCGTGCCTCCTGAATATTTAATTACATAAACTGGGAGATTTTATCATTTACATTGGAACTTCAAGTTTGTTTTAACAGTTAAAATAAGAATATAATCATGTTTACAAGTGGTAGAATTTATGCCATTTTAAAAATTTTTTAAAAAAATATATTTTTATTGATTTCAAAGAGGAAGGGAGAGGGAAAGAGAGATAGAAACATCAATGATGAGAAAGAATCACTAATTGGCTGTCTCCTGCACGCCCACTACTGGGGATCGAGTTCACAACCTGGGCATGTGCCCTTGACCAGAATCGATCTGCGACCCTTCAGTCCTCAGGCCAACGCTCTATCCACTGAGCCATACTAGCTAGGGCGCCATTTCTTTTATGCATGTCAATTTTATTAAGCTGAAATCACTTCTTATGTCTGAATAATAAGTAAACAAACATGAGGTGAGTGACTGACAAAATATAAGTGCATCCTAGACCTTAGTGCCACTTAGTAATGTGAACAGCTCTGACTGAAGGGAACACACGTGGTCACGGTCCAGGTGTCCCCAGTCACATGTGACACAAAAACCAGAGCAGAGTGTCTCATTAATAATCATCATCCTGGGCATCTCCCCCACCCCAGGCACTGCTGTGGGGCAGGACCACCACACAGACGGCAGAGGACTGCCTCCCCCAAAGGGACACAACACAACGTTTCAAAAGATGGGAGAGCTGCAGAGGGGCCATCAGAGGTCAGGATACCTCATCCCGGCTGTCCACCACCTGGAAGCTTAGCCACGAAAACATCACATTTCTAAATCAATTCGGGAGCTTGGGAGTAGTAACGCAATAGAGGAACACATTTCTAATCGGGCAAGCAGGATATAAGCAAAAAGCCCACAATGAGATGTTGAGCATGAAAAATGTAAGTTGGAAGTGTGTGCTGAGCCCTGCTCAGGTGGGTCAGTTGGTTAGAGCATCATCCCAGTACACCAAGGTTGAGGGTTTAATCCCCCATCAGGGCTCGTACCAGAAGCAATCAATGAATGCATAAGTAAGTGGAACAACAAATCAATGTCCATCTCTCTCTCTCTCAAATCAATAAATTAAAAAAAAAAGTGTGTGCTGATTTATTCTTACGTATCTACCACTAATTCCAGCACTCTGAAAACAGGGTATTGCTAGTTAAAAGAACTCATATTTTCAACCAAATTTTACTAGATATTAGTGTCAGTGTTTCCAAGTGTTCTATGATGTTTACAGGCACAATTTTGGAAAGTGGGCGTGTCTTACCAGTTGTTAACTTGGAGTAGTGTCAAATTTGTCTGAGCAGCAATCTGTTTTTTCTCATCTTCTGTGGGGTAGGGATGCTAAAAATAAAAAAGGGTTACTATGAACTTCAATTTTTAAAAGGAACTCAGGATTTTCTAGGTAAAATCCAGGCATACAAATAATCGCTTATAAACAACTGACAAGTACCAATCAATACTACTTTTCAGTTAAAAATTTGAGTCTCATAGGTTTTTTTAGAAACACCCAAGCAGAATGAAGTGTTTCTCCTGGCTGCCCAGGAATGCCCAGGAATGGCAGCTGGTTGAAGCCCAGGCTGGTTAGACCTGTCAGCCTGAGGCTCAGAGATGACAATAGTAACACTGCCCAGCGCTACCATCTTGGGCGCTGTTCTAAGCACCTGACATACCTATAGCTTTTGTGTCAACTTGACTGAGGTATAATTTATGGGCCATAAACTGCACCCATTTACAGTGGATAAATGGTGGGGTCTGGACCCACAGACCTCTGACACAGCGGGCACCGCAGGTTTCTCTCACCTCCACACGTTCTACAGTAACTCCCTGGTGCCTCACCATCACCTCCGAGACACTGTTGTCACCTTTACTTTACAGATGAGGAAGCTGAAGCATGGAGAATTTACGAGTGATGGGACAGGGCAGGGAAACAGTAGATCCTGCATGGAGGGGACAGGGTAGAGGGAGAGGGGACTTTCCATGGAGGGGGAAGGGCAGGGGGGACAGTGAACCCTCCATGGAGGAGGCAGGGCAGGGAGGAGAGGGGACCCTCCATGAAGGGGGCAGGGAAGGGAGGAGAGGGGAACCTCCATGGAGGGTCCGGGCGGGTTGGGGGGGGGCAGGGAGCCCTCCATGGAGGGGGTAGGGTAAGGGGAGAGAAGACCCTCCATGGAGGGGACAAGATAGGGGGACAGGGAAACCTCCATGGAGGAGAGAAGGCAGAAAGAAGAGGGGACCCTCCATGGAGGGGAGAGGAAAAAAAAAAATTTATGGGCCATAAACTGCACCCATTTACAGTGGATAAATGGTGGGGTCTGGACCCACAAACCTCTGACACAGCAGGCACCGCAGGTTTCTCTCACCTCCACACATTTTACAGTAACTCCCTGGTGCCTCACCATCACCTCTGAGACACTGTTGTCACCTTTACTTTACAGATGAGGAAGCTGAAGCATGGAGAATTTACAAACTCCTCCCCCCCACCCCACCGCCCATGGCTGGCTATGTGAGGTGGCAGAAAAGGAGCCAGGTAAGCTGCTCTCTGCTGTCACTTCAGGTGGCAGGTCTCTACATGGGGACCTTGAGGAGAAACCAACAATGGATGCACTGACATTGACATCTTCTAAGGCTTTTCAAGAATGATCTCTGAGAGGTTCACGTGTGCTGTTGATAAAGAAACCAAATGGAGTGGGGGCATTTGTTATATTTCTCTTTCTATTATATATGGTTAAAACATTTCACTTTAAAAAAACAGAATCAAAACAGAAGTGAATTTCAAAATTCAGAGAAGTACCAAAGGAAAACAATTTCTGTCTATGGTGATAAACCATTTATCCAGGACTGATTACTGTCCACAAGTAGAAACCAATAAGATATTTACTCTAAAACCTACATGCACTGAAGTCCCTTATTTCAGACCAAGTGGGACCCCAGAGAGTGAATGGCACCAACAGTCAGGAGGTGGGTTATTCAGTTAGTATAACTAGTGTACACACCCTCGTTTATCATGCTAACTAGCTGCATAATATTGGGTGTTTTTTTTCCCGTTTTTATTTTAAGTGAACACTCAGTCTGTTGGAAAAGTCGCTGTGCTTGTCAGTGACAATAGAGCAGCATCAGGGTGATCTCAGCAGCAGCCTACCTGTTCCCTCCATGCGACTGGCAGCAACTCCATTTGATTCTATGAGCGTATGGCCCCGAGTTAGATGTTATGAAAACATAAATATTGCTCTTGCCCTTTAAAAAGCTCATAAAATGAAGAGGGGACAGGAAACAAAAGTGCATAAACCAGCCCAGCTGGTGTGGCTCAGTGGTTGAGCATTGACCTATGAACTAGGAGATCATAGTTTGATTCCTGGTCCGGGCACATGCTCGGGTTATGGGCTCGCTCCCCAGTGGGGCATGCAGGAGGCAGCAGAACAATGATTCTCTCTCATCATTGAGGTTTCTATTTCTCCCTCTCCCTTCTTCTCTGAAATGAATTTAAAAAAATATTTTTAAAAAGTGTACAAACCAGAAAACACCAGTAGTAAATGCTGTCCTGGAGTGTTAGAAAAACTATAAGGATAGGACAATATTTTTTAAAAAAAAGGGCAAGCAGAGATAGGAAATACTTCATAGGAGGAAAAATGTGGCATTTTAATTGAATAGATGAGCAGGGTTATTATTTTAGAAATTTTTAAAGGAAGCTTAACAGGAAAACCAATCATAGTTATATTTATTGTTTATAATAATCACAGTATATATATATATATATATATTTAAAAATATATTTTGTTGATTTTTTGCAGAGAGGAAGGGAGAGGGATAGAGAGTTAGAAACATCGATCAGCTGCCTCCTGCACACTCCCCACTGGGTATGTGCCCGCAACCAAGGTACATGCCCCTGACTGGGATCCTTGAGTCCGCAGGCCGACACTCTATCCATTGAGCCAAACCGGTTAGGGCAAACACAGTATATTTTAAAATGTCTATTCTTTTTCACTTACTACCATCTACCTGAAGCTTCCTAGTGTACACACCCTTGTTTATCATGCTAACTAGCTGCATAATACTCCATCAAATTGGTAGGTTCTAATTTACATACTAACTCATTTCCCTTCAGGATAATGAATATCATTATACCATTTAAAAAAATATATATTTTATTGATTTTTTACAGAGAGGAAAGAAGAGGGATAGAGAGTTAGAAACATCGATGAGAGAAACATCAATTAGCCGCCTCCTGCACACTCCCTACTGGGGATGTGCCCGCAACCAAGGTACATGCCCTTGACTGGAATCGAACCTGGGACCCTTCAGTCCGCAGGCCGACGTTCTATCCACTGAGCCAAACTGGTTAGGGCTCATTATACCATTTTATCTGTAAAAATATTTAATTTTCTTGTGAATTTTTTTAGGATGTATTTCTACACATGGTCACACTGTTCCTTCCCCTGACACCTGTTGCCATGTCCTGCTGGTGCAACAGCCTAACAGAGAACAGCCACCAGAGAAGGGAGGAAGCTGGGGGCCTAGTGCACAGGGAGGGGCAGCCTCAGATCCTTCAAGGTTTCCCCTCAGGAAAGGGAGGGATCTCCCTCTCCTCCCAGGACTGTTCAATGACATCACAGCTATCAGGCCCCTGGCCCTCAGGGATGGAGCCCAATGCCAGTTAGAGAAAAAGGGGGCACAGAACAGTGACAAGGGCCAAACCCAGGGGGAGATGAGACGACTGAGACCCGGGTGTTGGTCTTGGGGCTCACAATCGGGGTGAGGATGGAGACAGGTGCCAAGAGACCAATGTAAGCCTCAGGCCGGGACAGGGTGAAGGAAGAGGAAAGGCATGAGGAGACGCAGGCCTGAAAGACACCTCCACTGACGGCCACAGCACCCGGACAGCGACAAGGAAGATGGGAAAGTGAGGAAGTGGCCATCAGCTGCAGACATGAGCAGGTGATGACAGCAGTGAAGTGGAGGGGCAGATCCAGGGGCTAGCCCAGCTCTTAGGGACAACCCGGACCAGGGCTGCTCAAGGAGCAGGCGGCCACTGCACTCAGAAAGAGCTGACCGTGGATGGAAGTACCTGGCCTGAAAGCTTATTCATGAGGCTGCTGGGCAGGCCTCCTTTCCTTCTGTCCCTCCAGCACCCTTGCTGGCTCTTCCCCTGCCTGAACATGGCTATGGCTCAGCAGGGAGCATCTACTTCCTCTGTCCCCACCTGCTCCTGACAGCTGTCCCGATCAGTCCTGACTGTGGCCACTGCACTGGGAGTCACTTCTGAGAGCTGCTCTGGGTCACAGGCCTTCCCTGAGGTCAGTGGTGTGAGGACTGAGGGCTCAGTCTGGTAGAGTGAGCTTGTCCCAGTAAACCCACCGACAAGTGTGTGCTTCCTAAGACAAGGCATCTTCACAGAGAAGACATGGCCACCACCACGTGAGGAAACCAGGGGCTCAGACAGAATGGGATGGGTGGGTGCTGCCTGCTGGCCCAACTATATCTCAAATTCCACAAGCCATCTGCCGACTGCTCTGTCCATATGCCCAACTTTCCAGCTCTACCTTGGGGTTTCTTAGTGCATCTTCCTTAAAAATCCAACATAGAAATCATTGCTCTATACTAAGGTTTTGTCCAAATGCATCTTTTCTCTTCCCACTTCTCTAATTAACCTCACTCACCCCAGTCACCCTTCACGAGTAGCTTCTTTAACATGCAGAAGACGAGTATGAGCTGAATTGATTCTCTTTTCACCAGTGGTCCCCTCATTTATTTTAAGTTTAAGTGATGTCCTCCATTTTTTGGTAACCCTCCCTTCTGTCCCACACTCAACCCACATGGACAGTTAACAAAATACAGATATTAAAAACCAGGCCTACTAGCATGTACAGGCAACTTTTTTCTAGAAAACAAGCCAGAAAGAAGCCTGGCGGAGGGTGTCGCTCTCCCCGAGGTCAGGTGGTCTTACCCCTATGTGCTGAAAGAGCCAGGACCGCATCACACTGGTGGCGTGCTTTGGCAGAACGCCCCTCTTGTTCTTGGATGAGCCATCGTCTTGATGCAAGATACTCAAATCTTGGTTTAACTGTAACTGAAGCTTTTAAACAATTGAAAGATAACGTTAGAGAGCACAGACAATTATGACACCTCCAAGTATCTCACGACTTCTGATGGAGAAAATACCCAAGGATCTTAGAGATAAGGGACTGAACTTCCAGTAGAGGCACATTCGCTGGAACCCTGTTCGGGCTGATTTTAGGCTTTGGTTCCCTCTGTCTGACAACTACTTACACTAGTGCCTCAGCTATGCAGAGGCCCCGCGTCTGGTGAGGCAGATGGGATGGATGCAGACATGTGAGCCCGTGTCTCTCATGCAACACCTGTTCTCATCTTGCTTCTTCCAGGAATGGATGTGATAACACCCAAGATTTAAAGCAACCACTGAGAATGGACAGGGGAGCTGAAAGGACCCCTAACTGAAGGAGGCCATGCCAGCTGAACAGAGGGGAAGCAAACAGCAACACACCCAGTGCAACAAAGAGATCACAAAGCGACGGCTGTGGTGACGGCCTCTGCAGGGGCCTCCACAGCCACTGGGAGCAGAACTTCCCCACCCCTGACGAAAGTACACAGCACTTTCTGTCATTCCATTTCAATAGGACAGTGTGCACACAGCAGTTCTTAGATGAACGTCTCCTGCAAACCTGAGAAAAGACTTGATGTTACTGGCCCTGCCCAGGCCAGGCATGTTTCCCAGGCTCAGCCTCTCTCCCAGCCTGCCTGCAGAGAGGGTGTCACAGTGGCCACTGCAGGGACCAGGGAAGAAAACAGATGCCTGGGACCCTTGAACAACGCGGGTTTGCACTGTACGGGTCCTCCTATACGCCTGCGCATAAGTGCAAACACGGGCTGTTCAAGAGTCCACTGCACGGCTCGCTAGGGCCTCGGCATGGACACACCGGGGGCATCTCTGCTGCTTCTCGTGCTTTAATTCAGAACTTACATGTGAATCTCACTCTACAGACAAACGAGCATCAGCTTCTACAGGTCCATTTCAGTAGAATGTACTCCTAAACATAGCTTAAAGGATTTGGAAATTCACTTTTTCACCATTTTATTTGTATTTCCTCTGGATTTACATCATTTGGGATATATTCTTAAAAAGCCAGAACACCAACATCTAAAAAGACATGGAATTTATGACATGAAGGAGATATGAAGACCACTAATTTTATCTAAAATTTCTTAAAATTCAAGATATAACTGAGGGCAGAATTGTTTTTTGGAATGTATTTGTTCATTAAAGGAGTGAAAGCAAATGGTATTAAGCACCACCTGTATGCTAATGTTCATGTACAAGAAAAAGAATGAAAAATGAACTTTTAAAACTAATTCCAAAGTACCAGGGCCAAAATTTAGCTTGTTTGCCCTATCTGTCCCCATTTAATATGTGATGTTCTTCATGAAACCTGACATGTGCTTCAGGGTTGCTTTTCTGTGCCAGTTAAAGCAAAGGCAGGCTCATAAATAGGCTACGTGTCAAGGGATGGCCCGTGACTCCACTTTAAGGATGCCTCCAGGAGGGGCTGGGGACGCCAACCAAGCCCAGAGAGAAGAGCATGTAAGGGCCCATTCACCCCACTGGGCTCCAGCAAAGCCTGGGACCTGACCAAACATGGGATTTTTAAAGCCTAGGAAACTGGCTGAAAGTCCCTTTAAGAAGCAGTAAGGCCCTCAACTTCCCCCCATCATCCTTGGCAGATAACTACTCTGTCCCCATCCCCTGCAGGAGGCTCAAGGTTCCTTTCCCAAAGAAACAGACCAGATGTAGCAGATTTGGCACATGAGCATGGTTGGAGGGTGGGAGTGAGGGGCAGGGCTAGAAAGAGGGGTGAGGAAAGTCTGCACACAAAATGGGAGACCCCAGTCTCTCCTGCCCCTGACCTATGCAGTGATCAGAGAGCCCTTCCCCAGAGAAACTAAGGAAGAAATGACTGAGGGCTGGCAGAGTGCCTGCCACAGCCCAGCACTTGACAAGCACCAAACAGCTTTCATGTTTACGCTGAAAAGGGCAGCCAAGTGTCCCCAAACACTTGAAAGAAAGCCTCCATCACAAAAAATGCCGAAATCAAAGAAAACTTCAACCACCATGAACCAAAAATAGGATGCAGGGTAAAGGAGGTAAAGAAGAATATTAGAAATTAAAACAATGCTGAAGATTTTAAACTTTATAGAGGGGTTTGAAGATAAAAGAAAGTCTCTCAGAAAGTAGGCAAAAAGTTGGCAATGGGAATACAAATATAAAAATGCACAGACATCAAGAGATGGTTCATCAAAGGACTTGTATGCATGCATATATGCATAACCAATGGGCACAGACACCAGGGGAGTGAAGGCATGAGCGGGGATGGGGGGTGAGAGGGGGGAAAGGGAGATAAGAACACATACGTAATACCTTTATCAATAAAGAAAGAAACACAGAACCTGGCTGGAGATCCTGGCTAGATAACCGGAAACCAAGATGGCGGCATAGGTAAACACCGGAGTTTGCTGCCTCGAACAACCACTTCAAAAATACAACTAAAAGACGGAACGGACATCATCCAGAACCACAGGAAGGCTGGCTGAGTGGAAGTTCTACAACTAGGAGGAAAGAGAAAAGCATACCGAGGCTCAGAGGAGGCGCAGTGCTGAAGTAAAATACTAAGGTGCGGAGTGCATGCGGAACGGGCTGGAGGCTGAGGGCGCGGTTGTCGTTTTCAACCGGGAGGGAGTCTCAGGCTCTGAGCTCCAGTTTCAGGCGAGTCTCTAGGGACCCAGACTTATACGGGAGAAGCGGGACTGTCTGGCATCGCTCAGAACCCTAGGGAAGCTTTCTCTCCGAGGGGCTTGCAGCGATTACTGGGACACTGAGAAGCAGAGCCTCTGAGGGCAAGACTGAGAGCAGCCATAATTGCTAACCCTGCCCTGTTGATCCCATGGGACCCGCCCCGCCCAAGCCCTGCAGGGAGACTTTTGCTGGATAGCCTCAGGCAAAGGCTAGATTAGCACCTCCCTAGAGATCCAGGAGCCAGGAAGCCCAGAGGTCAGAATGGGACCATCCAGTTTGCAGCTCCATGGAACCATAAAAGACACACTCAGGGGGCAGATCAGTGAGCACCAAAGCCCCATCGAAGCAAGTCTAGCCCCAGAGGGGTGTCTCCAGCACAGAAGTTCTCCCACTGCAGACACAGCTGATTCTCACAGCCAATTGGCCTGGAGGTCAATTCCTCACAGTGATAACTACAACAATCAAGGCTTAACTACAACAAGACTGTGCACAAAGCCCACAAGGGGGTGCACCAAGAGTGTCTACCTCAGGTAATTGGGACACTTAGCACAGAAAGGCACTCTATCGACACAGCGAAGCATAAAAAATGCCGAGACAAAGAAACAGGACACAAACGACAGAATTGGAGGAAAGCAAACTGTTGGATATAGAGTTCAAAACCACACTTTTAAGGTCTTTAAAGAACTGTCTAGAAGCCGCCGATAAATTTAATAAGGCCCTCAAAAAGACTGGTGAGACCGCCGATAAATGTAGTGAGATCTTCAAGAAGACTGGTGAGACCGCCGATAAATGTAGTGAGATCCTCAAAAAATCTAATGAGACCCTCGATGTTGTGATAAAGAACCAACTAGAAATTAAGCATACACTGACTGAAATAAAGAATATTATACAGACTCCCAACAGCAGACCAGAGGGTTGCAAGAATCAAGTCAAAGATTTGAAATACGAAGAAGCAAGAAACACCCAACTGGAAAAGCAAAATGAAAAAAGAATCCAAAAATACGAAGATAGTGTAAGGAGCCTCTGGGACAGCTTCAAGCGTACCAACATCCGAATTATAGGGGTGCCAGAAGATGAGAGAGAGCAAGATATTGAAAACCTATTTGAAGAAATAATGACAGAAAACTTCCCCTACCTGGTGAAAGGAATAGACTTCCAAGTCCAGGAAGCGCAGAGAACCCCAAACAAAAGGAATCCAAAGAGGACCACACCAAGACACATCATAATTAAAATGCCAAGAGCAAAAGACAAAGAGAGAATCCTAAAAGCAGCAAGAGAAAAAAAGTCAGTTACCTACAAGGGAATACCCATACGACTGTCAGCTGATTTCTCAACAGAAACTTTGCAGGCCAGAAGGGAGTGGCAAGAAATATTCAAAGTGATGAATACTAAGAACCTACAACCAAGACTACTTTATCCAGCAAAGCTATCATTCAGAAGTGAAGGCCAGATAAAGAGCTTCACAGATAAGGAAAAGCTAAATGGGTTCATCACCACCAAACCAGTATTATATGAAATGCTGAAAGGTATCCTTTAAGAAGAGGAAGAAGAAAAAGGTAAAGATACAAATTATGAACAACAAATACACATCTATCAACAAGTGAATCTAAAAATCAAGTGAATAAATAATCTGATGAACAGTATGAACTGGTGATTATAATAGAATCAGGTACATAGAAAGGGAATGGACTGACTATTCTTGGGGGTGGGGAAGGGGTGTGGGGGTGAGTGAAGAGATTAGACAATAATCGTGCACCTATGGATGAGGACAGTGGGTGGGGAGTGAGGGCGGAGGGTGGGGTGGGAACTGGGTGGAGGGGAGTTATGGTGGGAAAAAAGAGTAACTAATGTAATAATCTGAACAATAAAGATTTAATTAGAAACAAAAAAAAAAATAAAATAGATAACCTAGCTAGTGAACCTGGCCAGAGAACCTGGCTAGGCTGCTGATCAACTGAAAAAAAAAAAAAAAAAAGAAAGAAAGAAAAAAACAGCCCTAAGCGGTTTGGCTCAGTAGACAGAGCGTCGGCCTGCGGACTGAAGGGTCCCAGGTTTGATTCCGGTCAAGGGCATGTACCTTGGTTGCGGGCACATCTCCAGTGCGGGGTGTGCAGGAGGCAGCTGATCGATGATTCTCTCTCATCAATGTTTCTAACTCTCTATCCCTCTCCCTTCCTCTCTGTAAAATATCAATAAAATATATTTTTAAAAAAAGAAAGGAAAAAACAAGAGATGGTTCAGAAGGGCTAATGGTCAGTTTAAGGGCCCTGGAAAAAGAATGTGGGGAGAATGGCTGTCACAGAGAGATCAAGGAAATGTCCCAGAACAAAAAATATGAAGTCCTTCTGCAGGGCTCAGCACCAAAAACTTTGAGAAAAGAGAAGCATCTAAAAGAGGGGAAAACACAAGATTGGAAAACAGAGCTACCACCAAGCTTCTCAGAGGCAGCCCTGTTACTGGAACACATGATGAAATGCCTCCCCATCTCCGGGGAAGTGACTCTCACCTGGACCTGCACATGTACACAGACTGCCTATCAAGTACGGGACCAAAATCAAGTGACTTTTAGATTTGCAAAGTCTCAGCAAAATGTACTTCGTATGCACATTTTCTCTGGAAGTTATCAAAGGGGGCAGTAAAGCCAGAAAAGTAGAAGATGTGGGCTCTGAGAGAAGGGGATCCTCAAGGTGGTGTCAAAGGAAAGGCCAAGGATGTGTGCTATGCTGGCCCTGGACAGAGCAGCCTGGAGTCCGGACACCAGGAGGGCTGAGAGCTCCTGGGCGGTACTGGTCCTGATGTGTTACCCAGGCTGGGTGGATGGGGAATCACAGAGAATGCTGGAGGATTTGGCCATCAATACCAGGGACCCTGAGCAAAGGGGGGAAATAAAACAGTGATTAGCTCGGGGAGAAGCATGCATCTGAACTGGAAAAGTGCTGCCACCATGGTTAGACACTCAGTTCAGTAGAACCCAGTATTTACATGATGTTAACACTAAAAACAGACTTGACTACAGTCCACTCGAAATGAATGGGGAGGACCTGTCTTTTCACTGGCTCCTGACCACTATGAAGCCAAAACTAGATGTTTTAAGAGGTGAGTTAAAAGAAAAGGTCATTATTTATAAACATGGAGGGAAGAAATAGAAGAAATGGCTAAAAGACCTGACAGTGGTTGTCTACGGCCACTGAGGGGCGGGAGGGAGGCACAGAGGGCAGCACAGGAGCCCCTGCCATCTGACCGGAGCCTTTCAGCACATTGGACACCGACCTATGACTTGGCAACTTGACTAAGGTAGTAGAAGTAAGACTGCCAGGCAAAGTGGAGGGGAGAAGGGGAGGGAGAGACATCAACAAAACCTCACCTCTTGGTTACTTCTCCTTTTCTCAAAAATGTTTTTAAATGGGTTTGTATTAGAAGTATAATAAAATACTTTTCCCTAGAAATGCAGTAGGAAGTGAGAATCCGAACGCTGCCCACTTCCCCACCGTGCAGATTTTTTCCAGGGAGCTGGGCGATGCTGGGCTAAATTCCCACTCCGCACCCCCCCCCCCCATGTGCTCACAACCCTGCCCCACAGTGGGCAGGGACCCGTCCTGGGGGAGAGGGATGGGATGGCACAGGCACATCCAGGACTGCCACCACACTGCTGTGCCGCCGAGGTCCACCTGTGTAATGCCACCACCAGAGTAACAACAAGAGTCGTGATAATACCAATTCTCTGGACAAAACCAACCCTGAGAGTTTTTGACACAACAACACAGAAGCACCTGCTAGTAAATTACTCACTCTAATTATCTGAAGCATAAGAACCCACACTTTTGCCCCCCCAAAAAAGAAAAATATAGCCCAGAGCAGCCTAAACAGCTGTGACAGAATCATACATATAACATCCTGGTTTATTCAAAGAACACCCCACCAAGGCCTCTATCAGGTCTATTCTGTTAGAAAACCCGAGCAGTCCTTTTCTCTGGCTTTCCAGCCAGCCACATGGGAAGCATAACCAACAGGGAGGACAGGACAGGTAAGGACCAAGGCAGAGTGGGGCTCCGTGGTCCAGAGCAGGGGCAGCATCCAGGCAGGGAGGTAACCTCTCTGGGGTTCTGCCAAACGGATCTGGGGAGTGATGTCACCTTAAACATGACAAGGTGTTCAGCTGAAATAATCCAAACTTTGTATGTTTGCTATTTAAACTAGTAATTTTTGTCTAAGAAATTTCAGTTAATTAGGAAACTTCCTTTTCAAACAGCAGGACAAATGAACCTCTAGTATATAAGTGAGGCATTTGATTTTTAAAAGTTTTCCTCTAAGAATAGCTTACTTTATTTTTTAAAAAATATTTTTACTTTCCTAACCGGTTTGGCTCAGTGCATAGAGCATCAGCCTGCGGACTGTGGGCTTCTGAGTTCGATTCTGGTCAGGGCATGTACCTTGGTTGCGGGCACATCCCCAATAAGGGGTGTGCAGGAGGCAGCTGATCGATGTTTCTCTCTCATCGATGTTTCTAACTCTCTATCCCTCTCCCTTCCTCTTTGCAAAAAAAATCAATAAAATATATTAAAGAAAAACATTTAAAAATATTTTTACTGATTTTTAGAGAGAGAGGAAGGGAGAGAAACATGGATGCTAGAACAAAACATTGATAGGCTGCCTCCTGTAGACACTCCACACTGGGAATCAAGTCTACAACCTGGCCATCTGTCCCCACCTGGAATTGAATTGGCAATCTTTCAGTGCAAGGGATAATGCCCAACCAACAGAGCCACACCGGCCAGAGCAAGAACAGTTCACTTTAATACTAGGCAACACTGCAAACCAGGCCTTGCTCTGTGCTTACAGCTATTGTAAATGGGAAGCTACAGGGAAAGCAGGGTGGTCGAGGACCCAGGGCCAGCATGGGTGGGCCTAGCTCCTCTCTTACCTCCACCCCTCTGCTTACTCGGAAGTCACCTAGAATCTGAGGCCTCACAATCACTCAGCCCTAACCAGCCCCAGCGTGACTGTCCAACAAAACCTTCCATGAATTCAAAGACGGGAACCCTGGACCGGCTGTGCCGGCTCACACACACCCCAGGCCCCCTCAAAAACACCCACATCCCCAAGGCGGGGCCTCAAAGTGGTTAAGAATATAGAAAATATCTGCACAGGCCAAAGACAAGCAACTAACATACAGAGGGAATCAATGCTCTTAAATAAGAATGGGTAACAGAAACACTTTCTTATTTAAACCCAGCTTAATGTAAAG
>NW_005871568.1:338644-375472 GCF_000147115.1 Myotis lucifugus | reverse complement strand
TATGTGAGAGTATGGGGTGGTGTGTGTGTGTGTGTGTGTGTTCCAGACTTAGAGGGTCTGAGACACCAGTTCAATCTCATCTTACCAAAGACACAGAGAGGGTAGGACCATCCCAAGGTATTGGCATGTCACTGCATTTCCAGCTGTCGCTTCTGCCCTGGAAGTGCCTCTGTGCTCTGGGAGCTAGTGGGCCACAGGGAGGAGCAGCAGACCAGCCTTCTTGAAGCAGCGCCCCCAGTAGGCAGCGCACAGAGGAAAAAGGGGAGCCCTCTTTCAGATTTCTCACCAGGGTGTGGGGGGGCATTAAGCAAGTGCCCTGGACACCCTGAAGCCCTGCTCTGGCCCAGCAGAAAGACCAAGAACAGTTTTGAGAGCACACAGGCCCAAACCCGGCCACTACTCTCATGCTGGAGGTACGGGGCAGCTAGGCATGGTCTCAAAAACCTGCCTGCAGTTCTGCTGGGGCCTGGAGCGGGGGTGGGGTGGGGTGGGGAGAAGGGCATGTCCACATGGCTTCAAATGTCCTGGTGCAGAGACAACTACACAATCCAGTGGTAAATTGGAGAACAGTGGTTGCTTAAGGGAAGGAATAACATGACTTTTTTTCTGCTTCCTTAGACTTTTCTGAACTTTGCAACTTTACAATGATAGATGTGAAGAGTAAAAAAGAAACAAAATACTGACATTCAGATTAACTGGAGGTTGCTGTAGGAGAGCGAGTATGAGATAAGTTATCTTCACCCAGAGAGAAGTGCTGCCACGTGCACTTCCACACCTGTGCAACACTTCCCCCCGCCCCCAATCCTGCCAAATGGCTCACACACCTGGGAGTTCTGGATCCTGATTGTCCCAGGTGACAACGCCTGTGTCACTACTTGGCCTTGAGGAGTGACGACTGTAACAGGCTGATAAACTGTGCCACCTCAAAAAGGAAGAAGAAAAAAAATTAAATTTATGTCTCAATGATTTAAGACCAATCTTCTCACTATACTATGAAAGAAATAAAATCTCTGGTTTGATGAGCTTTTTACATCACTTCAAATGATTGATACTTTGCTTGCTGACTTGTCACTGTAAATTATCAAAGCGAACTCACTGCACAAGCAGTGCCCAGGTGACACTATGCTGACAGGCATCCCTACTGTCCTCACAACAGTGCACAGGGCACGGCCGGGTCAGAGGGTCTGCACTTCCTTGCCTTTTGCTTGCCCCCATTTTCTACTTTCCTCACAATTAGAACATATCAAAAGACCTGGCCAAAGGTTTCAGATGACAAATATTTTTTATTAAGCTTCTCTTTTTGGACAAATGTGCTTTATTTTGCTGTGGAGGTTTCCCTTTGTGCTATTATAAGGGGTTTTTAGTGTAAATTGCTTCCCCTCCTTATATTTTCATGGTGGTCTTGTATTTGCAATGTTCTAGGTCAGCCGTGGGCAAACTACGGCCCGCAGGCCGGATCCGGCCCGTTTGAAATGAATAAAACTAAAAAAAAAAAAAGACCGTACCCTTTTATGTAATGATGTTTACTTTGAATTTATATTAGTTCACACAAACACTCCATCCATGCTTTTGTTCCGGCCCTCCGGTCCAGTTTAAGAACCCATTGTGGCCCTCGAGTCAAAAAGTTTGCCCACCCCTGTTCTAGGTGCAACAGGGAACTTAAAAATCTGTCCCCTTCCTGTGACGGTTTTTATCATATAAGTTAGATCAAGACTAAGACTGCTTTTTTATTTGCTTGTCATCAATTAATGACACAACTTAAGATTTTTCAGGTGCTGCTAAGAGCACATTTAAAAATAGTTATTTGAAAATTACAATTAGTTTTTGCTATATAGTTTCAACTCCTATACAAAACCTTTCTTCCCAAACATTTTTTGGTAGGGAAACAATTTGCATAAAGTATTTGTCATTGAGAATTAACAAGAAACAAGCATTCAAAGAAGCCTAGATTTTGGGACTCCTATTAGGGAACTGGCATTAATTAAAAATTATGTTTATGCAAGTCTCCATTCTACTATGAAGGACTTTTTCCGCAAAAGCTCAAGGAAAAGGTGTCCTTTTTTCCATCGCCATACCTGCCACTGTTGCCATGGTTACATTACCCTGTTGCAGCGCGGATGCAGGCACCACAATTCCTTGGGGGCTGAGAGTGCCTGTGATGGCACTTTGAATCTGCTGTAAGTCAGAAATACACAGGAAGGGATTAGAAAACAGAACACCCATATTTAAAACTTCCTAACAAGTGGTATAATGGCATTATTAATAAAGGAGATGCTTGAGGCAAAGAGCACAATCAGATGATAAGCCTTCCATGAAGCAGGCTCTACGTATCTGGAAACCAGGAGAGGGAAGTCTGACTGAATATTAAATGTGATGATCGGTACAGATATTAAGTTTACTAGATTAAACTAATCTATTAAGATATTAGTTTAAATTTGGCTTCTAAAGATTATCTTTCATCTCATTGCATAGTAACCACACCTTGCAGTCTTGGAGGTATGAGTAGGAAGACCAAAATTACCTGATCTTACCACACAACTTTCCCATTCAATTTGGCCCAGACTCTTGATTTTCTAAGAACCAATGCCTCCTTGAACGTATGAGTGCTTCCAGAAGATTATCCCACAGGCTTGGGAGGCTCTAAGTGGTGATGGGAGTTACCCCCGGGCCCACATAGATTCCTATCACCCCGATCTCAGCACAGTGCACATCTGAGACCCACCTCCCTGTGTGTCCATTGTGTGTGGAGTACTGGGCCTAGGCTGGCCCACAGCACGCTCCATGCAAACATTTGTAAATACCTCATCAGAGATTCCAATGATCTGACATTAGATCCAAATGGGCAAATTTACCCACGGACTGATGGCTGGGTTTGTGGTTCACAAGGGAAAGGATCCCTATACCTGGCATCTCGCGTGAGGTCTGTTACATGCAGGCACCCAGATATTTGAGCAGTTAAGTAGCATAAATGAATATCATCCAGAGGCGATTGCTCTGTGGGCCACCGCACAATGTGAATGTGTAAGCTTTGGCAGGTACACACAAAGTAGGCCACATTAACTTGGTCAGAATAAAGCTAAGCTATCAAATCAATAATCCAACCTCATATATCAATAAACTAGAAAAAGAGGAACAAAATAAAATCAAAGCAAGCAAAAGGAAGAAAATAATAAAGATCAAAGCAGATAACAATGAAATTGAAGACAGAAAAACAACAGAGAAAAAAGAACAAGTTCTTTGAAAAGATCAATACATTGACAAATCTCTAGTAAGCCCAACAGAAAAAGACAAACTATCAATATCAGAAATGAAAAAGGGGAGTTCACTGAAGACCTTACAGACATCAAAAGGAGAAAAAGGGATACCATAAACTCAACATATAAACTTAACATAGTAGACAAAATCCAATATGAAGTAGATAATTTGAATAGCCCTATAACTATTAAGGAAACTAAAGTTGTCATTTAAAGACCTCCAAAAAAAGAAATCTCCAGGTCCAGGTAGTATCACTGAAGAATTCTATCACACATTTAGAGAAAAATTAATACCAATTCTAACACCTTCCTAAAAAACAGAAGAGCAGGAAATACTCTCCAATTCATTTTCTGAAGCTTGTATTGTCCTAATACCAAACACAGATGAAGACTGCACCAAAAAAGATAACTACAGGCCAATATCCCTCAATACAGACACAAAAATGCTTAACAAAATATTAGCAATTAGAAGAAAATTCAGGAATCCATATAAAAAGAATTACATGCCATGACCAAGTACAGTTTATTCCAGGAATGCAAGGCTTGCTCAATATTAAAAAACTCAATGTAATCTACCATATTAACAGGCTAAAGAAGAAAAATCACATAATCATATCAATCCGTGCATTTGAAAAAATTCAACATAATAACTCTCAGAAAAATAGGAGGGGAACTTCCTCAATTTGATAAAGAGCATCTAGGGGGAAAACTACCATTAAGATAAAAATTAATATAGTGAAAGGCTGAACACTTTCCCCATAAGATTGGGAACAAGCAAAGGATGCCTGCTCTCACCAATCCTATTCAAGATAGTACTAGATGTTCTAGCCAATGCAATAAGGCAAGAAAAGGAAATAAAAAGTATACAGATCACAAAGGAAGAAACAAAACTGTCCCTATTTGCAGATGACATGACTAAATAGGCAGAAAGTCTTAATGACTCTATATAAAGGATTCCTAGAACTAGTTAAGTGAGTTCAGCAAGGCCACAGGATACAAGATAAACATTTAAAAACCAACTGCATTTCTATAAACTAGCATGACACAAGTTAAAAATATACCATTTACAATTGATCAAAAACACACACAAAAATACTTAGGTATAATTCTAAAAGCACATGTGCAGGACTCATATGTTGAGAACTAATGAAAGAAATCATAGGAAGAGTAAATGAATGGGGAGACACACCATGTGTGTGAGCTGAAAGAGTTAACATAGTAAAGATGTCAATTCTCCTCAAAACAACATACAGGTTTAATGCAATTCCTATCAAAATCTTAGTAACATTTTTCTTGTAGATAGAGACAAGATTATTCTAAAATTTATATGGAAAGGCAAAGGAACTAGAAATAGCTCAAATATTTTGAGAAAATAATATTTTGAAAAAGAATAGTGAGAGGAATCAGTCTACTGAATTTTGAGATTTATTATACAATACAGTAATCAAAACTATATGGTATAGATATATAAATCTGAACAGAACACAAGACACAGAAATAAATCTTATATATATGCCCAACTGACTTTTGACAAGGTGCAAAAGCAATTCAATGGAGGAAGGAGTCTTTTTAACAAATGGTGCTGGACAACTGGACATCTAAAGGCAAACAAACGAACCTCAGCCAAAGTCCTCATGCTTTATACAAAAGTTAACTCAAAATTGATCATGGATTTAAATGTAAAATATAAAACTTATGGGAAAATAATGAGAGAAAATCTTTGGGATCTAAGGCTAGGCAAAGAGTTCTTAAACTTGACACCAAAATCATGACTCATAAAGGGAAAAGTTGGTAAGTAGAATTATCAATTTTAAAAAATGTTGAATAGCAAGTCCAGAAATAAATCCTTGCTTATACAGTCAATCTACAACAAAGGAGGTAAGGATATACAATGAGGTAAAGACAGTCTTCATTAAGTGCTGCTGGGAAAACTGGACAGATATATGAAAAATAAAATAAAATGGTACCACTTTCTTAAACCATTTACAAAAATAAACTCAAAATGGATTTAAGACTGCCCTAGCCGGTTTGGCTCAGTGGATAGAGTGTCGGCCTGCGGGACTGAGGGGTCCCAGGTTCGATTCCGGTCAGGGGCATGTGCCTTGGTTGCGGGCACATCCCCGGTGGGAGGTGTGTAGGAGGCAGCTGATTGATGTTTCTCTCTCATCGATGTTTCTAGCTCTCTGTCCCTTTCCCTTCCTCTCTGTAAAAAATCAATAAAATATATTTTTTTTAAAAAATGGATTTAAGACTTAAATGTAAGACTTGAAATCATAAAACTCCTAGAAGACAACATACGTAGTAAACTCTTTGACACTGGTCCAGTAATATCTTTGTGGCTATATCTCCTCAAGCAAGAGAAACAAAAAGAAAAATAAGCAAATGGGACTACATCAAATTAAAAAGTTTTTGAACAGTGAAGAAAACCATCAACAAAACAAAAAGACAACCTACTAAATGGGAGAAGATATTCACAAATGATACATCTGATAAGAGGTTAATATCCAAAATACATAAGGAACTCATATAACTTAACACCAAAAAAATTCAATTAAAAAAAAAGGCAGAAAAACTGAATAGACATTTTTATAAAGAGGACATACAAATGGACAACAAACAAATGAAAAAATGTTCAACATCACTAATCATCAGGGAACTGTAAATTAAAACCACAATGAGATTATCACCTCACACCAGTCAGAATGGCTATCATCAATAAATCAATAAACAAGTGTTGGCAAAAATGTGGAAAAAAGGGAATCCTCATGCCCTGTTGGTAGGATTGCAAATTAGTGCAGCCACTATGAAAAACAGTATGGAGGTTCCCCCCAAAATTAAAAATAGAACTGCCATGTGACCCAGCAATTTCACTTCTAGGTATTTATCCCAAGAAAACAAAAACACTAATTAAAAAAGATATAGTCACCTCTATGTTCACTGCAGCATCTATAATAATTTATAATAATAAAAGCATAGTATGCTAATTAGACCGGACATCCTTCTGGACAACCTTCCGGATGAAGCCGGGGCTGCGAGGGAAGCCGGTGCTGGCAGCTGGGGGGAAGGAAGGCCTACTCTTGCATGAATTTTGTTGGGCCTTTAGTTATTTATAACAGCCAAGATATGGAAGCAATAGCTGAGTGGATAAAAAAGATGCAGTACATATATACAATGGAATTTTATTATTCAGCAATAAAAATAATGATATCTTGACATTTGAGATAACATGGATGGACCTAGAGGTTATTATGCAAAATATAATAAAAAAGATAGAGAAGGACAAATACCATATGATTTCACTCGTATGCTGAACCTAAAAGGACAAAACAAATGAATAAACAAAAAAACAGACCCAAAGATATAGAGAATAAGCTAATGGTTGCTAAAAGGGAGGTGAGGTGGATGGATGGGAAATAAAAATTTTAAATAAATAAAATAAAATAAAGACAGGGGGTGGGGGAATGCTTGCTCTGCAAAAGACACTGATGAGAGAATGAAAAATAAGCTCCAGCCCTGACTGGTTTGGCTCAGTGGATAGAGCGTCAGCCTGTGGACTGAAGGGTCCCAGGTTCGATTCCCGTCAAGGACATGTACCTTGGTTGCGGGTACATCCCCAAGTGGGGAGTATGCAGGAGGCAGCTGAATCGATGTTTCTTTCTCATCGATGTTTCTACCTCTCTATCCCTCTCTTTCTCCCTTCCTCTCTGTAAAAAATCAATAAAATATATTTTTAAAAAAAGAAAAAGAAAAAGAAGTTCCAGACTTGGAAAAAATATTTGAAAAATGTATAGCCAATAAAAGACTAGTATCTGGAATACTCTAAAAAGTCAACAGTTTAAAAAAATCCAATTAGAAATTGGGCAAAAGATGTGAGAAGACATTCTACCAAAGAGGATATACAGAGGGAAAATAAGCACATAAAAAGATGGTCAGCATCACTAGCCACCGGGGAGATGTAAGTTACAAACACAATGAATGTCACTACAATCTTTCAGAGTGGCTACAATATAATAGGGCTCCAAGATAGAGGAACCTGAGGACATATGCTGAGTGAAATAAGCCAAATACAAAAGGACAGCCCAGCCGGTATGGCTCAGTAGATGAGCGTCGACCTATGAACCAGGAGGTCATGGTTTGATTCCTGGCAGGATACATGCCTGGGTTGCAGGCTTGATCCCAGTGTGGTGCGTGCAGGAGGCAGCCAATCCATGATTCTCTCTCATCATTAATGTTTCTATCCCTCTCTCCTACCCCTCCTCCTCTCTGAAATAAATAAGACATATTTTTTTTAAAAAAAGGACAAATGATTCCCCTTACATAAGGTCCTTAACGGAGTCAAATTCATACAGACAGAAAGTAGAATGGTGGGTGCCAGGGGCTGGGATAGGGGAATGGAAGTTAGTGTTTAATGGCAACAGATTTCGGTTTGGGAAGATGGAAAATTCTGGAAATGGATGGTGGTGATGGTTGCACAACAATGTTAATGTGCTTAATGCCACAAAGCTGTACAGTTAAACATGGTTAGGATGGTACATTTTGTGATATATATATATATAGATATATATATATATATGTGTATATATCTATATCTATATCTATCTATCTATCTATCTATATATATATATATATATATATATATATTATAATTTTTTAAATTCCTATATAATAAAGAGCTAATATGCTAATTAGACTGGATAGCAGAATGACCTTCCGGAACGACCTTCCAGAACAACCAGTGAGGAGGGGGCCAGGCTGTGGGGCTGCAAGACAGCCGGGGCCACGAAGGCTGAGCCCCTTGCATCGGGCCTCTAGTATATTTTAAAAAAGGAAAAAAGAAAGAAATGGATGGAACTCCAGAAACATAGGACCCAGGGTCCAGTACACAGATCGGGGCCTCATTGCATTCACTGTATGAAGCCAGATGGATGGTGTTTGGAATGAACTCTCAGCCCAGGCTAGCGTCAGTGATCTAGAGGGCCAGGACAGCCATTAAGACAGCCTTGTGATTCTGAAAGGGCTGGTGTTCTCAGGATCAACACAGTTCATCTTTGCAGATGTTACAGCAACTAGGAAGTAGAGCAGGACCCAAACATAAATACCTGGGACTGGACAGGGGAGTACGGGCTTCCAGGTTCTCCACTCAGGAGAGTTTCACTGTTCATTTTCGTTTTTAGACAAGCAATATATCGACTGCAGAAATCTTTGCAGAGTTCATTAACCTTTTCCAGCTCAAGAAGATGAATACGCAAAACCTGGATTGCTTTTACCATCTAGAAGCAGAGAAAATGAAGACTTTCAGATAAGGAAAAGGCAGCATGATGTTAAGTTATAATCATCATCACATAACTACTCTCAGTTATTAGCCTGAACCCTGCACAGCCATCACCATCTGTACTGCCAGTGATAGAAGTGGAATAACATCAGATATTGTGCAAAATGACAAATCGTCCCAGCACCAGACCCGTGCTCCCTCTGATATGCAGAAAGACAGATAATGCCAGTGCAACTTCAGTGAGTACAGTGCTAGGATCAGCCAGACCTCAGCCAGCTTCACCACTGCCTCAGGCCCTACAGGCAAGTTGCCAGTCCTCACTCTGTTCCTGCTTCATCTATAAACTGGGATGTATCCAGATCCACCTCAGAGATGGTTCTTAAGTTTAATAATGTTCAGCTTACCAACTCTGCCTTTTATGGATTGTGCTTTAGGTGTCAAGTCTAAGAACTCTTTGCCTAGCCCTAGATCCTAAAGATTTTCTCTTACGATTTTTCTAAGTTTTATGATTTTGGATTAATTCACTATACTTTGTCCCACAGCAGTAGGTAACTGATGCTGAAAATGAAACCATTACCATAAGCAGCACCTGCCTTAGCTCCTCCTGTGACCTTGGATAGTAATTCATAGTACTTGTGGAGGGAACCAATCAGCCAGCCAGTCAATAATGAGGAATACCAAGCATCCAGCTCTGCTAGGCCCTGTGCCCTAACACCAGTCAGGAGAGCCTTGGTCCCTGCCAGCCTGGGACCACTGTGGCCACTTCAGCCCCTCACTCGCTGATGGCTGTACGACAGATTCAGAGGCAGAGAGAGTAGTCTCTGGTCCTAAATCCAAAAGGGAAGGCACTGTCAGTCCCATTCAAAAGATGAAGAGACAGACTCAAAGTCAGACAACTCACCTATAAAATCTATTATTGGGCAATAAGGGCTGAATATGTAATGAGAAATTTAAACAACAGCAATGAAGACCTGGGCAGTTTATTCAGGAACGAGATTTCCAAAGACCCTTTCTGCTGACCAGAGCCTGATGAAGGTACTGATCTGGGAGCTGGCATAGCAGGCTTCAATGGAAATCCAGTGAGGAGCCCAGACACAGCTGACAGTGCCCCACAGTACTGAATGGCACCACTCCCCTTGGGTACAGCAGTGATGTTAACGCCAAAGAATTCTCCATTTCCTTCAGAAAGCACAGAGAACCCTGAATTTTAGAACACTGGACCTAGGAGGAGGGCATTATATGAGAAAGGCTCCAGACAGAAAGAGCAAGGGAAATCATGGGGGGCCTCAGAGCCTGTCCCTGCTCTGTGCTGGTGGTTCCCGAGTCTTGACAAACTTTGTCACCCCCCATGAATCAGTGTGAGCCTCAAGACAGAGCTGTCTTGGAGAACACAGTCATGTGTCCATGGTCAAGGAAAAGTCAAGGACTGAAGTTGAGCATCAACATGCTGCCTGAGAAGCAAGGCAGGTGAGCACGTCAACCCCAATGAACCTTTCAAATGTTCAGGAGAGAACTGAATCCCCTGGTCCATTTAAGATGGAGGCTGAGCCAGCTTATTTGATAACAGGAAGGGGTAACAAGAGAAGGCTGGAGGACATTCAAGTCACACACACACGTTATCTCATGAGTTGTACAATTCTCCCCTTTAGCAGAACTACAAATAGTCTAAAGTTTTAACTGGAAGTTAAAAATTTATTGAACATATTTTAAATTTGGAATAAAAAATCTACTCACTAAATTGTCAGTTTCTGGATCTTCACAAAAGAAGGGTTTTCCTTCCTTCTCCTGCTTCCTTACAAAATTTTCAATGTCCACATCAAAACTGGCAGAAGTTGTACCTTCTGAGCCCTGCGTGGATTGCTCACATTTTTCAAACAACAAAGCTAATAAAGGAAACAGTGGATGCCTGGGGAAAAAAGAAAAAAAAATGTACACTCTACATATGGCATGAGGATGTTTGGTATGTATGTATGTACACATTATTTGACATACCAACTTCGTTAAAATATAATTCATGTAATATATAATTTATCCATTCAAAGTTTACAATTCAATGGTTTTTAGTACATTCACAAAGTTGGGTAACCATCACCACAATCAATTTTAGAACATTTTCATCATCCCCCAAAGAAACTCTGTAGCCATTAGCAGTCACTCTCTATTTTACCCCTAAGTCCCATCCCCAGGCCACCACTAATCTGCTTTCTGTCTCTATAGATTTGCCAATTCTAAACATCCTATATAAAAAAGAGGTAATAGGCAAATTGACCATCACTCCAACACACAAGATGGCCGCCCCCATGTGGACAAAGATGGCCTGCAGTGGAGGGCAGTTGGGGGGGAAAAAGGCCTGCAGGGAGGGCAGTTGGGGGCAACCAGGCCAGCAGCAGAGGGCAGTTAGGGGCAATCGGGCCGGCAGGGGAGCAGTTAGGCGTCGATCAGGCTGGCAGGCAGAAGCGGTTAGGGGCAATTAGGCAGGCGAGTGGTTGGGAGCCAGCAGTCCTGGATTGTGAGAGGGATGGATATCCCTCGAGGGGTCCAAGATTGGAGAGGGTGCAGGCTTGGCTGAGGGACACACACACACACACACCGCCCCCCCCCCCCCCAGTGCATGAATTTCATGCACCGGGCCTCTAGTTTCATATAATACTAGAGACCTGGTGCATGAAATTCATGCACAGGTAGGGTCCCTAGGCCTGGCTGGTGATCAGGGCTGATCAGGGCCTTCCAGGTGCCGGCCGAGGCCTTCCTTCCCCAGCTGCCAGCTGGGGCCTTGCTTTGTTCAGTGCCGATCCCTGGGGGTCAGTGCACATCATAGCAAGCGGTCAAACTCCCGGTCTCCCGAGGGGACAATTTGCATATTAGCCTTTTATATAAATAGAAGATGTGACCTTGTGTGTCTGGCATCTTTCACTTAGCATGTTTTCAAGACTTATGATGCTGTAACAGGTATCAGTACCTCATTCCTTCTTTATGGCCAAATAATATCCATTATATGGATGTACCAATTTTACAGTTTTAAAATTTACATTTAGGTCGATAATCCATTTTGAGTAACTTTTTGTATAAGATGTCAGAGTAAGTCAAGGATCTTTTTTTCTGAATATAGATATCCTATTGTTCTAACACCATTTGTTGAAAAGTCTACCTTTTCTCTTATTGAATTGTTTTCACAACTTAGCCAAAGATCAAATCCTATTTGTGTAGATTTATTTCTGGACTCTCTCTGTGGCATTGATCTATGTGTCTATCCCTTCACAAATATCACAGTGTCTTAATTACTGTAACATGGTTGCAAATCTTAAGATCAAATAGACTTGATTCCTCCTTTATTCTTTTTCAAAATTGTTTTAGTTGATCTAGTTCTTCTGACTTCTATATAAAATTTAGAACTTGTCTATATGCACAAACATATCCTGATAAAATTTAATTAAAATTGTATTAAGTCTATAGCCTGATTTTAGGAGAACAGACATCTGTATTATGTTGAGTCTCTGAATCCATAAACATGGTATGTCCTGCCATTTAGTAGGTTGTCTCTGATTTGCTTGCATCAGCATTTTATAGGTACAGATTTATACCTGAGTTTTTTTGGAATTCTGGCAAATGTACTATCTTTTTGTTTTCTGTTTCCAATTATATGTTACAGGTATAGAAACAGGGTTGGGCCGAAACCGGTTTGGCTCAGTGGATAGAGCGTCGGCCTGCGGACTGAAAGGTCCCAGGTTCGATTCCGGTCAAGGGCATGTACCTGGGTTGCGGGCACATCCCCAGTGGGAGATGTGCAGGAGGCAGCTGATCGATGTTTCTCTCTCATCGATGTTTCTAACTCTCTATCTCTTTCTCCCTTCCGCTCTGTAAAAAATCAATAAAATATATTTAAAAAAAAAAAAAGAAACAGGGTTGGTTTTTGTGTGTTGCACGTGTAACCTGTGATCTAATTAAATTCACTATATACCTGGAAGTTTTTTGGTACATGCTGGGATTTTCTATGTCAACAATCATGTCGTTTGTGCATTGAGCCAGTTTTATTTCTTCCTTTCTAATCTTTTTCTTGTCTTACTGCACTGGCTAGGACTTTTATTACAGTGCTGATTAAGAAGAGTTAGGGTGGACATCTCTCATCCCCAACCTTAGGGGAAAGTATTCCATCTTTCACCATCAAGTTTGATGTGAGCTGTGGGTTTTTGTAGTTGCCTGTCATCAGGTTAAGAAAGTTCTTCCCCTTTGCTGACAGTTTTAATTAGCTGTTGATTTTGTCAAATGATATGATCACACTGTGAATCTCATTGGTTGATCTTTGACAGTGAACTAGTCTTGCATTCCTGGCATAAACTCCACTTGGTCATTATATATTATTCTATTATTTGTGTTGCTGGATTCAATTTGCTAATATTTTATTGAAATTTTTTATGTCCAAATTCATGAGGCATATTATCTGTGAATTTTTTTGGATTTCTTTGGTATCAGAGTGTTGCTCAGTTTGTAAAAAGCATTGGGAAGTAGTCTTCATCTTCTATTTTCTGAAAGAGATTGTGTAGACATGCTGCTTTTTTCTCATAAGGTTGGTAGAATTCTTCAGTAAAATCATCTGGGCCTGAATATTATTTTTTACAAGGTGAACTAAAATGTGATTTACATTCCAAAACTTTTTTTAAAGAAAGGTATTAGAAATAACATCTTAATCAGAGAAAATACCCTAGTAGTTATCACATCAAATCTTACTCTGCCTAGCTAATAGCTCTCATGTTCCCTTTAACAAGGTTTTCTACTCTCATTATTCCTCTTAAAACCCACATGCTTCACATCTCTTCGCTACCTATAAATGGCCTGCTTGTCGGCATCCATCGGTGTCTGGGACCCCATAGGGGGAGGGCTCACTTCTTCCACATCGGGTTCAGAGCAGTTGGGATCTTGCTCTGTTTTCAACTCTGTTACTACTTGCATCTGTGAAAGGAGGAGGATAATTTTTGTTACTAAACAAAAAACAAACTGCTATTAAGTGTTCTATTATCAAACAGGAATGCAATGGGAAGGGTAACTGCCCGCTGTGTGATTGGCAACAATATAAATGGATACCACCCACAAACTCCTTTATAATTTACTGTTTAAAAAAGGCCAAAGGTCAAATTTCCAAATCATTTAAAAACAAAAAGGACTGATATATGTGAAGTGCTTATAATTTTCAAAATCATAATAACCACACATTACTGAAGGGAACTGGTCCATATGCAATCTTACTGCCTGCCTGCCTGCAGTATAGCCTCATGCTGGATAACACTGCAGTAAGAGAAGAGTACACAAAATTGTCCAAGCTTCTCGTGTCATAAAAACAACTCATATCCAATATGCTACATGTCTCTGACAGGCCTGAAATTCTCCCTTATCTATGCTTAAACTTCAGGAATACATAAACTATAAAATTCTTTTAAAAAGTCACTCTATTCAGAAAATAAAAACCAGTTGTATTTAAAGAAATAGTATTAAATATAAGAGGAAGTCTTTAAGATATCATTTAAATTGCTTTAAACTAGCTATGTTGTAAGTTAGGTAAAAAGTATTTAAATTCTAAAACGTAAAGAATTCAGTTTACAAAAATATGAAACAAAATTGCCGCTTAGTAAACTTGTAATTATCCATAAGCAGATAACCTCCCACCCCTGCTCAACCCTAGCTGCCATGCCTCTGCCCTCAAGAAAGCAGTATGTTGGGTGCACTGGGGTGGGGTACTCATCCCCAGGAGATGGGAGAGTCCCATCATGATCCCTTCCTGACACCCAGGGGCTATGGCCAAGGAAGGAGTCCTCAGACCCAGGCTCTCCAATAGTCCAGAGTGACAATTCCATTCTGGTGCCTTTAAATGGCACAGTATATTTAGAAAATTGTTTTACTCTCTTAAAAAAAAATAAAACAAAACACTAAAGCAACAAACTAATACCCACTCAAACACAGTCTTTTTGGAGGAAAACCTGACAGTATTATAAAAAAGTCTTAAGAGATTTATTTTAAGGTTTCTTTTTTAATGACTGTGAAAGAAGGGAAATCTAAATGTTCAACCTCGAAGGAATGGTTAAGTCAATTTGGTATATGTATACTGAATAATATTAAGTGCTTATGTTCTCACCGTGGCCAGGAAGCTCAGTTAGTTAAGAGTGTCATTCTAGCCCTGACCGGTTTGGCTCAGTGGATAGAGCGTCGGCCTGTGGACTGAAGGGTCCCAGGTTCGATTCCGGTCAAGGGCATGTACCTTGGTTGTGGGCACATCCCCAGTAGGGGGTGTACAGGAGGCAGCTGATTGATGTTTCTAACTCTCTATCCCTCTCTTTCTCCCTTCCTCTCTGTAAAAAAATCAATAAAATATTAAAAAAAAAAAGAGTGTCATTCTAATAAGCTAAGGTTGCAGTTCAATCCCCAATCAGGGCACATGTAAGAATCAACCAATGAGTGCATAAATGGGTGGAACAACAGATCAATGTCTCTCTCTCCCTTCCCCTCTCTCTCTAAAATAATGTTTTAAAAGAGTTTTCTGTGTTGTGAGGAAGTGCTTAGCTATTAAAATCAAGGGGTTCACCACCCCTCACCTACCAGCTCCCACCCCACACTGTGCCTGGCACTACACTGCACACTAGCTGCATCAGGGCACAGACAGGGAAGAAGACAGACAAGGGTAAGCACAGAAAACTATCACTTAACAGAATATGTCAGAAGGTGATCATTGCTGGGAAGGAGAGAAGATCAGAGAAAGCTGCAGTGGTAAGTAACTATGGCAGGCAGGAGAGTCTTCGAAGAAAGGGGTGATGCAGGCAAAGACCTGCAGAACAGGAAGGAGCTCGCCAAGCTGCTGCCTGAGGAAGGGGGGCGGGTGGGAGTGAAGGGAAGAGCCAGGGCCACAGGGCAGAGAAGTGCCCTGGAGTAAAGAAGGCAGAGGTGAGTGCACTAGGGGAGGTTGCAGGGGGGCCTGGGATCTGAGTGCCAGGCAATGCGGAAGGGGGGCTGTTAAGGTCAGGCGTCAGCAAGGAGAGAGGAGTCATCATTAGTCACTTGGAAATATCAAAGAACTTACAGGTGAAAAGAGCAGGCTGAAACAGAATTCTCTACCTCAATTCCTATAAGAAGCAAAAAACACTTAAAAAGATTTTAAAGCCTACAAAAGCAAACAAAAGCAACGGCAACTAAACCAGAAATGGTGCAAAACTGGCTACCAAGGAAAAGACATGAGAGTCAGCAAGGCTGGGGTGGCCAGACTCAGGTCCTAACTGCCCACCAGAAGCCCACCAATGGGGCGGCTGTGACTTCCTAGGGTGAGTCGACCCTACCCAGATTTGATCAATTGGTCGGATGCACTAAAATCCTCTAGGACAGCGGTCACCAACCAGTGGTCCATGAGGTCCGAAAGGTTGGCGATCGCTGCTCTAGGAGGCCCTAGACAGTTTGGTTCAGTGGATAGAACATCAGCCCATGGATCGAAGAGTCCCGGGTTCGATTCCGGTCAAGGGCATGTACCTTGGTTGCAAGTTCCATCTCTGGTCGGGGTTTGTGCGGGAGGCAATCAAGGGATGTGTCTCTCTCTCACATCATTGTTTCTTTCTCTCCCTCCCCTTCCCTTCCTCCCTCTCTAAAAATCAATGAAAAAAATATCCTCAGGTGTGAGGATTAACAAAAATAAATAAATAAACGAATGAATGAATGTATAAATAAATAAATAAAGTCTTCAAGGAGGGTGAGAAGAGAGCTCCTGGCATTCTGTTCCTGCCTCCTGATTATGAGGTAGGTGGGAAGCAAAGGCAGAACTGAATGTCTTCAATGGAAATCAGTTCCCAAGCTCCCGAGAAAAAAAGGGAATGGCCCCCACTGGAAGCACACAGAGCATTCCCAAAACTTCAGGTGTCCCAAGAGCGGCTAAACAGGACTCAGTAAGCCCCCTCCCTCCCAATTCCTTCAGGTCACAGAACATAAAACACCAGGGTAGCTTCAGGTAAAACTTACAGACAGTGGGAGGGCTGTCAAGAAACCACCCACATCCCAGCCAGTGTGGCTCAGTGGTTGAACGTCTACCTATGAATAAGGAGGTCACAATCCGATTCCTGGTCAGGGCACATGCCCAGGTTGTGATCCCCAGTAGGAGGTGTGTAAGAAGCAGAGAATTAATGGTTCTTTCTCATCATTGATGTTTCTATCTCTCTCCCCCTCTCTCTTCCTCTATGAAATCAATATATATTAAAAAGAAGAAAACACACCCACAGCCCTGGCTGGTGTGTTCAGTGGTGCCGGCCCATGCACCAAAGGGTCACAGGTTTGGTTCCCGATCAAGAGCAAGTACCTGGGTTGCAGGTTCATCACTGGCCCTGCTAACACTGACATTAAAAAGGCAAATTCCTAGGCCTCCTGGTGCTTACCACAGACTGTGTTCTTTTTTTTTTTTTTTTTTCTTTTAGACAGAAGAAGGAAGAGAAACATCAATTTTGCTGATCCACTTATTTATGCATTCATTGGTTGCTTTTTGTATGTGCCCTGAACCGAGGTCGAACCTGCAACCTTGGCATAATAGGACGACACTCTAACCAACTGAGCTACCAGGCCAGTTCGTATACTGACTGCACAGAAAGAGAAAGCAGAGTAAACCTACCCCACATACAGCTCAGCCCAGGCCCTTCGCCTGGTCTGTATTGTGAATAGGGGAAACGGAGTTAAGGAGGTTTGGAATTTGACCTTTTTTCACTTCCAGGCAAAGAGCAGATGTGGAGAGGGCTGAGGCTGTAGCTTTATTTGAAGCATGGCAGCTAGGCCAGGGAGTGATTGTGGCTCTATTAAAAAAAAAAATGCCCAAGAAAGTATGATTTAAGGGAGTCAAAATTACTAGTAATCTTGGTATTATTTAGGAAATAATTTGAACATATATTAAATGAATAATATACTAAAATTGAAACTGCAATCTCAGGGAAGTTAACTATTAATATGCAAAGCATTGCTTGTATTTTAGTAGCAGGTCAACTGACTGTAATTAAAACAAAGAATAAAACTTCAGCTCTCACTTGTTGCCCATCTTGATAACTGTCTATGCTTAATGTCTGTGTAGCCATCATGGTTAATAAGTTTATTATAAGACATCAAATCATCTTGAGTCAAAAGCAAATGGTATCTGGAAAACAAAAGCAGAAAAGCAGCAGTTAATAATTGCAGTGCATTTTTTGTCCTCCCTACTACACAACATCCATGTAATTTTTTAAATACATATTTTTATATGGAAAAAACTGTCCTTACACCAAATCCTACTCAGCATCACCCTACTTACTTGGCGATCACGTTTGTTCTTGCCCAGGGCCTGACTTGCTATCATACTTCTCAGTCATTTGGATTTACTCATTGACTTGCCCAAGTGTCTAGTGAATGTCTAAACATGCAGCAAGGACACTGTTCTAGGGAGGCCCTACTTTCCTGGCAGACAAGGCCAGGGGCTGCAGGACCATAAACACGAAGAAGGTCAGGCAGCACACAGGGTGTCAGAACAGAGATAAGTGAAGGGGCTCCCTGATGTGTGACAGCGCAGGCTCTCAGAGAAGATACTGGCCCTGAGACCTCAAGGACTTGATCGTGGCTGCTGAGACAGGGAGACTGGAGCTTAGACTGGAATGACAAAGGTGTGCTCAGGGAGGCTGGGCCGACACTCTTTTAACATCTGTATCTAATATGGAGATGGGAATAATGGCTTGTTTTCCTGGCAACACACAGGTAAATGTCAGAAGGTGAGAGGAAGAAAACCAGGTGGGGATACAGAATGACTGGGGACAGGGCTACTGATAGTGTCTGGGAGAAACATGGGTCAGCTGATGTGCCTGAGCAGAGCGGTGAAGGAGGAGCGAAGATAAGGGGGTGGGAAACACAGAATCAGTTCACACAGATGGGCCGTAGTGAAGACTGGTGTTCCTGGGAAGGTCTGAGCAGAAGGGTGACTTGACTTATGTCTTAGAAGGGTCCCTCTGACTGTGAAGGACAGGCAACGTGACTGGGGAACACACAGAGGGTGGGGGAGGGCTGCCATGGACAGGCAGGGGGCCATGTGGACATGGGGGGCTGAGAGCACAGGGTTTGCAGATGGCCTGGGGTTGGGTGTGGGAGCAGGGTCAAGGAAGCATCCAAAGTTCCCACCTGAGCAACTAGCAGAGCAGAGTCGCATGTCCCGGTAAAGAGCAGATGGTGAGGAACAGGTTCTGTGGCCTGGGAAGAGAAAGCAAGTCAGGACATTTTAGGTGTGAGATGCTTCTCAGAAATCCAAGAAATATAAACTGAGTAATCATCAGGCTGTGGTTTATATGTGCAAAGGGGGTCAAACTGTGCCCTCCAAGATACACCCATCCTAACCCCCAGTCCCTGTGAACGGGACCTTATCTGGAATAGGGTCTTCACAGGTGTGATTATTAAGGATCTTGAGATGAGATCATCCTGGATTGAGGGGAGGGTCTGGATCCCATGACTCGTGTCCGTTAAGAGGGGGGAGAAGCCCAGCTGGTGTGGTTCAGCTGGTTGAGTGTCATCCCATGCATCAAGAGGTTACTGTTCGATTCCCGGTCAGGGTACATGCCAGGGTTGCAGGCTCGATCCCCAGTAAGGGATGGCATGCAGGAGGTAGACAATGTTTCTCTCTCATTGATGCTTCTATCACTCTCCCCCTCTCCTTTCCTTTCTCTCTAAAAATCAATAAAAAAAAACATGTTTTAAAAATTATTTTTAAAAAAGAGGGGGGAAAAAAGACCTGAGACATACCTGAGGGGAAGGCTATGTAAATTGGAGACAGAGATTGGAGCGATGCTGCTGTAAGCCAAGAACACACAGCCACCAAGTGGGATAAGGCCTGGGCCTTCAGAGGAAGTGTGGTCCCATCAACACCTTGATTTCAGGTTTGGCCACCAGGACCCTGAGAGAATCCATTCCTGCTGTTTTCATCCACCCAGTTAGTGGGACTTGGTTACAGCAACCCAGGACCCTAAGGCAGTAGGTAAAGCCACCAAACTGCATGAGACCACCCAGGAAGAGAGAGGAGGTGGGCCATGTAAGAAAGCTGGAGAGAAGAGGGAACCCAGAATGAGGAGCGGCAGCCAGCAGGACAAGAGTAGAATCAAGAGATGCCACTCACATGGGTGGAGGAGGAGGAGGACTGAGGAGGGGGTGTCAGCCATGTTAATGTAGCTGAGGGTGAAGGAAGAGAAAGGCTGAGCATGGTCACGTGGGGAGGGGAGAGGAGAGAATCTGTTGCATAGATGTAGGTGTAAGCAAATACCATCTTCATCTTCGTGTCCTTTCATCCTGTGGCTTTTGACCAACCTGTCTTTAGTAAGCATAGCAAAGCCTTCTAGTTAATGATTAGCTGTATCCCCTAAAATGTAACCATAAGCACTTTTGTTGCTAATGGCCAGGACGACAACCGAAATATACATCAAACTGGTGACAGTGTCAGCCACCAGGAGGGATGGCTCCTGGTGCTACTGCATTAGTTGTCCCTTTGTCTTGTCAATCATTAGTACCTGAGTTATATTATAAAAACAGTGCAGTGACAGGAGTCTTGGGAAAGAGGGGGCGTTGTATAATTTGCACAAAACTGCTGGGTCCTCTGCTTCAGCCCTAATCTTCCCATAAGAAAATTACCCTATAATAAATTCCATGATATTCTATGAAGTTGGTTAATTCATCTTTCAGTCTGAAGATACCTTCTCGTAAAGAGGCCATTACAGCATGGGGCAGTGAGACTTGGCAACCCCACTGCTGGGAAGGGAGTTCATGTGTAGTCATCATGATGTTGCCCTCTCTGCCTTGAGACCCCAAATCTTGAGAGAGAGGCCCCACACGTCTGCCAACCTGAGTATTTCCCAATGGTCCCTGCCTTGACCAAAATTTGGCCCTCATCCCAGTGCCCTGATCTGCTCTCCAGGGTGCCGTGATCTGCCCTGTGCCCCAGGGCAGAGCTACCAGCCTGCATCATAGCCCACACCTTGATCAGGAAAGGAAATCCTGTGGCCTCTAATTTTACCCTCCTTCCCTCCATTCTCCACTTTCCAAAGTGCAAATCTGGTCCAAACCGCCCTTGCAGATCAAGTCTCAGAGCTGGCCCTTGCCTGACCCTGCCCTCCCACAGCAGCTCCCAAAAGGTAAAAAGTCACACCAACAGTAATGAGACAAATGAACATGATGGGACTCCCAAAAAGGACACAGAATAGAACACTGGACAGATCTGCCCAATCCTGAGGATGTGCCCACAAACCAAATTTAAAAAGGCCAGGAACTGTTCTGAATAAAAAGACAAAAGAGCCCAGCCAGGCATGGCTCAATGGTTGGGTGTTGACCTATGAACCAAGTCACACAGTTTGATTCCTTGTCAAGACACATGACTGGGCTGCGGGCTCAATCCCCAGTGGGGGGTGTGCAGGAGGCAGCCAATCAATGATTCTCTATCATCATTGAAGTTTCCACCTCTCTCCCCCTCTCTTTTCCTCTCTGAAATAAAAAAATATATATATTAAAAAATAAATAAAGTTGATATAAGTCAGCATGAGACTGAGTGTTAAGATGGTGTGATAATGCTGTACGCTAATGGAAACATCTTTGTTTTGAAGAGTAAGGGCTGAGATGTTTGGGGGTATGGTTGTGGTATCCACAGTTGTTGTTTTTTAATTTTGATCGATTTAAGAAAATTATTTTAGAGAGAGAGATGGAAGAGAGAAACATTGATTTGTTATTTCACTTATTTATGCAGTCATTGGTTGCTTCTTACATGTTTCCTGACCGGAGATGGAACCTGCAACCTTGGCGTATTGGGATGACGCTCTAACCAATTGAGCTACCCAGACAGGACTCCAAAGTTTACTTTAAATAGTCAATAAGAGCACACACACAACTAATACAAATTGTGGCCAAACTCAATGACTGCTGAGTGTAGGTGGTAGAGGATGACTCTTCTAACTTTTTGGGTCCCAAAATGCTTATCATAAATACTGGGGGGAAATCAGAATTTTATTTCAAATACATATAGATTTGCAGTCCCTCTATCAAAACTGGTTAAAACTTCAATATCAGATACAAACTGGTACAACTATTCTAAAGGAAAATTTTGAAATTTGTGTCAAAAGCTTTGAAAACATGCGCTCTCTCTACAACAAAACACCATGTGAGGAATTTTATAAAAGGAAATTCTATATAACTAAAGTATATTGTTCAGTAAACATATGGGCGGAGTACCATGGTGACCAATATTCCTGCAGATCACCAAAGAAGCTGGAGAGAAGTTATCAGCAGGTGGCACCATCTGCTCAAGACCGCTGCAACAGGTGGGTGGGTGTGTATAGACATTGCAGCCAGTGCCACCACGTGGAAGAGCCATTTGCAAATTTGTTACTCGTAATTTGTGGAGCTCCTTTCCAAATTCCACTCTAGCATAATGTAACCCCGACTGGCACCTGCAAGACGGTAGGCAGAAAGGTCTCAGCAGAATTCACAGGGCTCACCTCAGCAGACTTCTTGTGCTTAGGAGGTGGCACTCTGCTCTGGCCAAGGCCTTGTCAATCTGCTCAGCTATAGGCCCTCAGATTGCTGGCCCAGGCAGGCCCAAGACGGAATCTGAGTGACTAACTGATACCCACCAGCAACTGGAAAATAATTGAAAGCATCTGACTCAAGGATGATGGTCAACAAAGCTCATCTTTCTTTATCACAATCTGTTTTAATGGGCATTACATAAAAACTAACGACTAACTTGAATTTAAGAAACAATCAATTAATCCCCATTTCTTCCCCCCATTACAGAAAAATAAGTATCTATTATGTTCAAACTCAGAAACCAGTGCCTTAATTTCCTAACATCACTTGGGGCCCTAAAATCGAAGTCAAAGAATTGCCAACCCAATGTACTTATAATACCATGGTGTTCAAGGGTCAGACATAGAATATTATTTATACAAGTTTCACCCAATTAAAAAGGATATATAATTTGTTGCAATTGTCACTTTGGTAGCCTTTCAAGAGTTCCAGCTAGATTAATACAAATGAAATAAGTACAACTTTCCACTATTCATGTATAGAAATATTAAAACTCATTAGTAATTTTAAGAAATACTAATTTTAAAATAATATACTTTTCATCTAGCAATTATTAAATTTAAACAACCATACTGCCAGCAAAGATGAAGTAAAACTTGGAACTCTGAAGGAATCCTAAAACTCACAAACTGCATGACTGGCTTGGAAAACAACACGACTATATATAGTCAGTCATGAAAAAATATCGCATTCTTCTTCAATCAACCAGAGACTGTAGCATTCAGGCTATGACCTTAAAGGCAGACAAAAATATGAAATATGGGCCAAGTCTAAGAGACTGACATTTTAATATTTTTCAGCTTTCTGGTCTAGGCTGACTGGAATAAGAGAAGTTTATTTTTAAAAAAGGCCCAGATATACTAGTAAACGATTGGCTGAATCTGATCTGATGGTGAAGTCTTTCCTGCTCAGACAATATGGATGAATCTGGGAAGGTCCTAGCTAGCTAAGAAGCTCATAGAGACTAGAAAAGAAGGTGTAGTATGCAGGTCAGGAAATGGCCCTGAAGTTGACAAGGCCTCATCTCTCTTCCCGGCCACAGTTCTCTAGCCAGTGTGGTCTGCTCACTCCTGTCTGAGATGACTTAGTGCTTTAATGGTATCATTAAACCCTGTGAAAGATTTAGATTTTAATATTTTGGTGTTCATAATAATCTATGTATTTGACATTTAGATGCTTTAATAGTTAAGAAAATAGGACAATTTAATCTTAAATTTTAGCCTTGATTTTAACTTAAAATGTATAATTGCATTATTGATTTTAGACATAATTTCTTTTTCAGTGAAAAGGTATAAGAGAGAAATTAACGAAGATTGCAAACATTTCTTCATTTATACAAGTTTATCAACTGCCGGGCACAAATACTGGGTCCTGGGATTATAGCAGTGAACAAAACCAAGTCCCTGACCATGAAGCTCACCCCAATAGACAGGATTGAAAAGCTTGAGAACGTGATTCACCATAAATATAACATTAAATTATTAGACATACCTGAGAAGGTTTTACTTGTTTGGTCAGATATATAAGGTGCTTAAATGAAAATCAAATCCACTAAACTTAAAATTATGATTCCAATTGTGTAAGCTGTGACTGGGACTGATCATTAAAAATGGTATATCTGGCCATAACCGGTTTGGCTCAGTGGATAGAGCGTCGGCCTGCGGACTGAAGGGTCCCGGGTTCGATTCCGGTCAAGGGCGTGTGCCTTGGTTGCGGGCACATCCCCAGTGGGGGGTGTGCAGGAGGCAGCTGATTGATGTTTCTCTCTCATCGATGTTTCTGGCTCTCTATCCCTCTCCCTTCCTCTCTGTAAAAAATCAATAAAATATATATATTTTTAAAAATGGTATATTTAGTCAGATCACCTTGAGTTGATCAAAGGCTGTCTTAAAGGTGAAGTTTAGTTAAAATATACTAAATTCATAAAGAGAACAAAAAACTTGCAAATTCTACATAAAAGTATAAATAGGCCTGTAACTTTGTGGCCTTAATAAATGTTGATTTTAAAATAACCTCAAATTATCTTTTCTGTGCTGAAAAGCCTCATTTGAAAGGGCATTAAACATGGCAAGAAAAGCTAGATGCTAATGATGTTTTTTATCCATATTAATAAAAAATGGAAACAGAACCTACATGTCACCCATAGAGGAACAGTGAAATCGATTACAGTCACCCATCATCAATCATCAGCATGGTGGTTAAATCCAGGAGCAGCATAGAAAGTCTCACAGTAACCTGCCAACTGAAAGGCAGGGCCCACGATTTGTTAGCATGTGTGCCCTTCATTCAGTCCACAAAGACTTACTGAAGGTCTTCTCCATGTGGGCTGTGTTGTAAGTGCTGGGGATGGAGCAGCAAACAAAACAAGAAACAACTTTATACCAATGCTGAAAAAGTCCTGATAGATTCATTTGGGCAGGAGACACCTCTATGGTGCCAGCTCTCCCTAGTCCAGAGCCTGGGTCCTCTCCTACAGAGGTCTTCTGCATTCATGGTTAGATTAATTCCTAGACATTTTTAGTTTTTCCTGCTGCTGTCAAAAATATCTCAATGTCATTATACTTTGTGGCAGACTGCTGGATAAAAAAGTGCCCCCTAGTCTGTGTAGACTAACCTTGTACCCGCCAACTTCACTAGGGCCTTTAGTCCTAACAGTTTATGGAGAGTCTACTGGTTTTTCTTGGTACATGTAGTTATCTATAAATCTTTCAGCTGCAATACCAATAAAAATACCTGTTGTTTCTTTAGAAACTCAAAAAAACCCTATTCTAAAAAAACCCTATTTTCAAAAAAACCCTATTCCACTGTATACAGTGGAATCAAGGTCCATGAATAGTTATTACCCTTAAAAAATTTAAGAATTAGCAAATTTTAAAGTATCCTACAAGAGTACAGAAGTAACATAAAAGTGTGTAATAACACAATAGATAAACAGGCCACTGGAACAGAAGAAATAAGACACTAGATTTGCCAGGGCTTGAAGAAAAACTGCCAAAAATGCAGGAAGCTTTGGAATTTGATGCTTTTACAAAAATCTCTCTTAACTCAAACAATTTTCTGCAAAGTGATGGTGAAACTGGGGTTTTGGTGCTGTTCTTCAAACACACCATACCTGTGGTCAATCGGGTGTTCTCTTGTTTAGACATGGGCACACTGACTCTTGGTGGCCTGGGCTGGATAAAGCAGAAGCACTTGCAAGATCAAATCTCTAGAGCTTTGTCTCAAAGCTCCGTGTCACAGTTATATCTATATAGTCCATGTTAATGCAGAAATGTACAGAGAATTTGTTCTACGTTTAATCTTCGCTTTGTCCTGTCAGTATCACAACGGGGCTGTGAGGGTAGGAAAGGGAAAATGAGGGAAGAAATATCTTCTCATATTCAAGACCTACATAAGACACTTTTAAGGCTGACCTTAGAGACTCAGTTGGAACCTCAAGAATGCTGTGGAAGCGATGGTGTGCGACTCCTGGGCTTCTGCCTTCTTTGGACACTTAACTTCTGATGCCCTGAGCCCCCATGCTGTGAGGAAGGCCCCCCCATGCTGTGAAGCGTTCCCCCTCCCATGCTGTGAGAAAGCATACTCCCTCATCCCCAACCCCAATACTGTGAAGAAGCCCAGGTCACACGTAGAGTCATCATAGAGGTGTCCTAGCCAACAACCTCAGCTGAAAGCAGTATCAACTTCCAAATTTGAGAAAATTTCCTCTAAAAGACTCCAGCCCTCAGTCATCAAGGCACTCCCAGCCTCTGCGTCTTGCTAGCTGAGGACCCAACCATTGTGGAGCAGACACAGGCCATTTCCACGGCATCCTTTCCAAATTCTTGGCCTCAAAGCCATAAGCATCATAAAATGGTTGTTTTATGCCACTAATGGAGTAACTGGGTTCCCACTAATAGGAACCAGAACATTCTAGCACAGTGGTTCTCAACCTGTGGGTCGCCTAAGGCCATTGGAAAACACATATATAATTACATATTGTTTTTGTGATTAATCACTATGCTTTAATTATGTTCAATTTGTAATAATGAAATTGGGGGTCACCACAACATGAGGAACTGTATTAAAGGGTCGCGGCATTAGGAAAGTTGAGAACCACTGTTCTAGCAGATGCTTTGTAACACTGTCCTCATCTTACAGAAGCGCAAAGAGGTTAAGATACCTTTGTGAGGTCAGACGCTGGCTCTGAAGCCCCATTTCTTCTACACATTATTTCTGAGAACACAATAACTTTGTTTCTAAGATAACTGTAGAACTCATAAGAAAATCAGGACAGTATTTGACAATCTGTTCAATTTTGATGCCTGCAAATGTTAATTTCATCAATTCAAACTACGAATTATGGTGTCCTTCAAAATGGGAAACACCATTTAAGAGAATAGTTGAAGAAGGCAATGCATCAGGTAAACACCACGAATGACTTTCAGTCATGGCAAGGATGCCCACACTGCACACCCATGTAACTGCTCTGCAAACACTGACAAGTCTAAAGAAAAAATGACAGCCTGGTGCCCATGTGAAGAAGTGGCATGTCCTGACAAAGTCTGGAAGTAGGCACCTCCAAAACATCTTAACACAAGTTACTGAAAAGGAAAGAAATTCCTCCCCGATGCTATGATGCAGCAAATGAAAGAAGCTCCCCCATCAGCTCTCCATTTTCTGAACTCCCAGCAATGCCTTCAGACCAGTCGCCCATGGTCACGCTTTCCCACCCCAAGTCCATAATCCACATTGTAGCCCCAACTATGGGGTTTCTTAAGAGCTGCTTCTTTCCCCCTGCTTATCAATTTTCAGAACAACGTGCTAGTTCCCTAGCCTTCTCCAATAGTGACCAGTCAGGCTGTTTTAGTACATTATGATCTCATGGGTTTGAACATTTTAAAATTAAGTACATTAGCCCTAGCCAGTTTGCTCAGTGGACAGAGCATTGGCCTGCGGACTGAAGGGTCCCAGGTTCGATTCCAGTCAAGAGCATATACCTTGGTTGCAGGCACGCGGGAGGCAACCAATTGATGTGTCTCACATCAGTGCTTTTCTCTGTCTCTCCCTCTCCCTCCTACTCTCTCTAAAAATCAATGGAAAATATCCTCAGATGAGGATTAAAATAAAAAATAAATTTAAAAAGATAAGTACAGTTATATGTATGTGTTTGTAGTATATATATGTGTATATGTATTTCCCCAAAATTATCCTATCTTTGGCCAATGCAAGCACTTTCAGTTACCTCCTAGAGCCTTTAACACATCCTAGTAATTCTTGATAACTTTCTTGCTTTCAGGTAAAACAAGACACTTCAGACTCATCTTCATTTTCTGCACTATAATTGTCACTTTCAAAAGAGATGTGAAGACAGAAAAAGTGGGGGGAGTGGGGAGTGGCTTCTAGAGAGAAGCCCTAATAAGCCAAAGACCAGTGAGGCTGCCTGGCCCAGCCCCTTTCCCTGACCTCTGACCCACAGGGCCCAGTACCTCCCAGCCCAGCTAGAGTCTGCTCTCCAGCAGCCTATGCACACAGTGCTCCTCAGCCCCAGATCGCAGGGAGTGCGGCACACAGAAGCTCTTGAGGAAGAAGCACTCCTTGCTTTCCCAGTGGCATCTGGGTTTCAGAACAACTGCTTCTGGACAAGGTGGCACCCATAAGAAAGAATTAAACTCTATATACTGACTTCAGCAAAGCAGAGTTTCTCAGGGCTCAAATGCCAGCAAAAGGGAAAAACAAAGGAGCAATGAGGCAATAGGAACTGGTCACAAAAGCTTTCAATATTTATTCACATGGATTCCTTTATGATCCTAATTAGAGTTATTTACCTAGGCCCTATTTTTACACAGGTGTCATTACATACCAATCACAGCAAGATAGTCTATTGAGGGACAATATCCTATCTTCCCCTTTATTAGTCATACTAGAGGCCTGGACATTCGTGCACTGGGAGAGGGGTCCTCAGCCTGGCCTGGGCCCTCTCACAGTCCAGGACCCCTTGGGTGATGTCTGCCTGCCAGCTTAGGCCCACTCCCTGCGGAGTCCTGAGCTGAGTCTGCCCCGTGGTGGTCAGTGTGTGCCATAGCAACCGGTCATTCTGCCATTCGGTCGATTTGCATTTTAGGGTTTTATTATATAGGATTTCCCCAGCAGACTTAGGCTGTTTGATTCCATTTATCCAGATTAACACAATTTTTTTTTTTTTTTTTAGCTAAAAATGACTGAGGGGTCAGCACACTTTTCTGTAAAGAGCCAGCTAATTAGTATTTTAGGCTTTGCAGGGCACATACTATTTCTATTGTATATTCTTTTTCCTTTACAGTGGCTCTAGTGGCACTTGGCCCAGAGGCCTACAATTTGCCAACTCCTGGCCTAAAATATAGCTGTCCAAAGAGACATGTTCATAACTTCTTTTATCCATCAAAAATTTGCTCTCTAACCTGGCCAGTGTGGCTCAGTTGGTTGAGCATCAATCACCCCATGCACCAGGAAGTCACCCATTTGATTCCAGGTCAGGGCACATGTCTGGATTGCAGGCTTGATCCCCATTGGGGGTGTGTAGGAGACAGCTGACCAATGTTTCCCTCTCTCTGAAATCAATACATTTTTTTTTTAATTTGCTCTCTAACTCAGTTTTGGGGACATCAAGTCTTTTGCATTTTTCATTTAATCTACAGACAGGCCCAATGCAGGAAAGCTCAGAGCTGCCACACCTAGCCACTTTCCTTCTCAGCAGGGCAACTCCCGAGCTGCTCTCGAAAGCTGCTTTAACTGATGAGCACAATCAATTCCACTAACAGAAATGCAAGAAAGTCTGCGGTAACTTTAGCTTGCTTGTCTGGAAGAGAGATGGTTAAGGAGCCAGGAAGGGACTGGGGACATAAGAGTCAAGAGACATTTGCAAAAGACATTTTCTTTCTTTCTTTTTTAAAAAAAATATATTTTATTAATTTTTTTACAGAGAGGAAAGAAGAGGGATAGAGAGTTAGAAACATCGATCAGCTGCCTCCTGCACACCCGCTACTGGGGATGTGCCTGCAACCAAGGTACATGCCCTTGACCAGAAGCGAACCTGGGACCCTTCAGTCTACAGGCTGACGCTCTATCCACTGAGCCAAACCAGTTAGGGCTGCAACAGACATTTTCTTTGTGGCTACTAATATTTCCTCAAAACATTTAATTGATGATACTTTTCCAAACATTTTAAACCTGCTAATATTATTAATAAAGAAAGCTGTCAAGGAATCCAAGAAAAATGTCAAAATTCTATACTCAAAAAAAAAAACACGAAAAAAAAGAGAGATTTTCCAAAATACCTTTTAGGACAATCAACTATCCATCACTACACTTCAGTGAGTTGTCATCCGCCTGTCACCTCTCTTCTATCCTGGCTTCATTCAAATCCCCCATCCCATTGAGGGTTCAGCCAATAACACATTCTGAGGAAAACATCTGCCAAACAATCACTTTATTGTTCAAACAAGGCTGGGGAAGGTACCACTTGAAGTTTAATATTTAAATGAAATCAGAACCACAGCCGGTTTGGCTCAGTAGCTAGAGCGTCGGCCTGCAGACCAAAGGGACCCAGGTTCGATTCCGGTCAAGGGCAAGTACCTTGGTTGCAGGCTCCTCCCCAGCCCAGGCCCTAGTCAGGACCTGTGCCGGAGGCAACCAATCTATGTGTTTCTCTCACATCAATGTTTCTCTCTGTCATTCCCTCTCTCTTCCACTTTCCCTAAAAATCAATGGGAAAATATGCTCAAGTGAGGATTAACAAAAAAATAAAATCATAAATATTACATTCTGTTAAAACAAAATCTGTCCAAAAACATATTTCCAAGCCAAAAGTCCACATATGTTCACTAAAGACATAGTAAAACTCTAACCACAAAGGTGTTTTAGTGGTTTTAGGACCTGTTTTAGTAAATTCTGGGCTGGCTGGTCTAGCATAGCTGGATAGAATTGCAATTCACATCACAGTTTTTAAGACCTTGACTATCATTGGCATCATTAAAAAGCTGATACTCACACCTTTCATGTAGTATTTATTATTAAGGGTCAATGAATACATTATATGAAAAACAGAAACCCCACTCCTTCAAGGCAAGGGCCCTCTTACACATACAATCTTTCTTCCTAGGGCACTGTCTGTGCTGGGGGACAGCACCCTGGAAATGGGCCCAGCAGTGATACCATCCTACCTAGGTCCCCTGGGATCTGACTAAGCTTGTTAGGACAGAGGAGGATAAAATAAACACAGAAAATATAAAAAATGAGATGCTCAAAAGGCTCTGCCACATTAGGCATGGACATAAAATAATCAGAAAAAATATAGAATCATTCAATTGTGAAGAGATCTTAAATTTTTAAAATAAAAAACATATTTACCTGGATTATATAAACATATGAAAACATCCTATCTAATAATAGACAAACATGGTAATTAGCTGTACCTCCGCTACCCTTCCCATTGGCTAATCAGGGTGATATGCAAATTAACTGCCAGCCAAGATGGCGGTTAACCGCCAACAAAGATGGCGGCTAATTTGCATACTCGCAATGATGGGAGGCGAAAGGGGAAGGATGGAAGACAGTGATGAGAAACCCAGGCGAAGGCAAGAGCCAGGGAGCAGGGCAAAGGTCAGCCCTGGAGGGCACCTTTGCCCTGCCACCAGTGGGTGACTGGAGAAGCCTGGGGGGTGGGGCAGCGAAGCGGACACAGACAGCGATGCAGAAACTGGATGCAGGGGCAGGGAAGCGGCTGCCGCCAGCGTCCCTGGCTTCTGGCTTCTGCGATCGGTGACCACAGAAGTCCAGTGCAGGGGGGATCACAGAAGCCAGGTGCATAGGCAAGGAAGCAGCCTCCGCCAGTGCCCCGGCCACGGCTTCCCTGCCCCGCACCCGGCTTCTGTGACTGCAGAAGCCGGGTGCGGGGGCGATCGCAGAAGCTGGGTGTGGGTCAGGGAAGCAGCCGCCCCCAGCGTATCCAGCTGCGGCTTCCTTGCCCCGAACCCGGCTTCTGCGATCCGTGAAGGCAGAAGCTGGGTGCAGGGCAGGGAAGCTGCGGCGGGGCTTCCCCGGCTGCGGCTTCCCTGCCCCACACCCGGCTTCTGCAATTGGTGATGCCTATTTTTGCATGACACTTAACTGACTACCCTCCCTGGAAGCACAGAAGAAGAAGCCCCCAGAAGAAGCCGCCGCCCACCTTTGGTCCTGGCACCAGCGCCTGGGGCTGGCTGCAGCCCAGGAGATGGACAAGCTACCGGCCAGAGGTCCCAGACTGCAGCCACCCGGAGAAGCTACCAGCCCTGTGGTCCAGGGCGCCAGCGCCTGTGGCCAGGGAAACAGGTTCCCTATTCTCCTACTGTAGTCATTACTTCAATATTCCCCTTCTGAATTTCTCTCCTGTGCTGCAACCCAACTCCACTTTTCATCGGAAGGATACAGAACAGAGAGAGCAGTGTTAAAAGCTTACATTTTTAAGCCGGTAAGGTTGGTACTTAAACATATAAATGGAAAACTAGAGTCCTTAAGGTAACAAAGGCTACAAAGGACAGGGACAGCGCATGACCTATTATATCCAGCAATCCATATGGGGACTGAAAACTTTGCAATGATGACAATTACTGAAGATATGAATCAACTAAAATAGTTGACAGGGACAATTCTTCCATCTTTGAAAATATCTACATCAAATCTGTTTAAATAGATTTTCATCTGCATAATATAACACATTCTGACAAGACCACCACCACCACCAATGTGGTCAGTGTTGTGCTGTAAAATGTTTAATAACTGAGGGACCGCCCCCCCCTCGAGTGCACAAATTTTGTGCACCGGGCTACTAGTCTATAGATATAAAAGCCTAAGTGACCCTTCGACTGGTAGCTATGATGTGCACTGACCACCAGGCATGGAAACATGGAACAGACTGAAGAATCTCAGAGGGAAGGGAGGAGGGGGGAGGGTGGGAAGAGATTAACCAAAGATCTTACATGCATACTAGAGGCCTGGTGCACGTATTCGTGTACCAGTGGGGTCCCTCAGCCAGGCCTGCGGGGATTGGGCAGAAACTGGCAGTCTGACATCCTCCGAGGGATCCCGGATTGTGATAGGGCGCAGGCCAGGTTGAGCGACCCCACCAGTGAACAAATCTGTGCACCAGGCCTGTAGTAATATAATAATGCTGGCTAAAAATACAACACAAAATAGCTTAACTGATTAATACATAAAAATGTACACATATCCCACTAAACTTGGGTTCTATACAATATATTTTGGAAAATGCTGTTCTAGATCAGTAGTTCTCAACCAAGTGAGACTTTTGTCCCCCAGGGACATTGGGCCATATCGGAAGACATTTTTTATTGTTACAACTGGGGCTAGGATCCCACTAGCCTCTAGTATGTAGGGACCAAGAATGCTGCTAAAATCTTACAATGCACGGGACAAACTCCTCCACACAGACATTTCCAGTGCCAAATGTCAACAGTGCCATGGTTTACTGCTGCTCTAGAGGATTGCAGAGGTATTTCCACTTATGCTGCAGGAAATTCTATTGAAATAAACGTTTTTTAAAAAGTATACATAAACACTAACTGAATTTAGAAGAATACAACATTAAATTCCTAATTTTTTTATACAAAAAGTACAAATCTTGATAAAATGTCTTAGACAAAATATAACATGTATTGAAAGATTAGCAAGGTCTCATTGAGGCATTATTTTTGCAAAAAATAATGAGCTGTTTTTGGAAACTGCAATCACAGTACCTATCAATCACAGTCCCTTCTGAGTGACCCAACCCCACTGCAGACCCTGCTGAAAGGGGGCAGCTGTGTAGATGGCAGGAGTCCATCCGTTTTTGGGGACAGGACCAGGCAGCTCCTAGGTGGGGTGGAGGGAAAGATGAAGAGGATGAGGTGGCAGAGCTGGGCTCAAGCTGAAAGGGTGGGGGAGAACATGCAATTGACAGTGTGCAGGAGCAGACAGTGGAGAGTTAGAGTCCAGCAGAGAGGGAGGGCCAAGACCCCATGTGGGCAGCCAGACTCTGCCAGGACCCAAAACTGGCCCCAAGGTCCAGCACTATGGTGATCCCTGCAATCCCGCTAGATTCGATTTTCCTTAACCTTGTTGGACCACAGGCTCCTGGACTGGAAGTCAGCCTGCTCCCTGCCATCCTGAGACCTGACAAAATAGCCAATCATTCTGTGTCAGCCACAGGTGGCAAACAAGAAAAGCAGCATTTCCAGTAAACATGCCCATAGCCTCACCTCACATGGCTTTACTGGGCTAGAGGCGTGCCAAATTTGCCTGCCTTACGGTGATGGCATCATCCTGAGCAGAAAAATTTCCCAAGACAGGAGCACCATCAATCCACAATGAGCAGCTTACTCTAAGAAAGGGAAGGCAGGGCCTGATAGCTGGACCTGTCAGGATAACTAAATCCTATCACTTAGAGAAATACAACAAAATGAATCCAAAATGTTCACTAGCTCACAGGCCCTCAGGCCCTCAACCCTTCTCAAGATTTTGAAAAAGCTGTTGAACCTTCTCCCAGGAATCCTACATAGAGTTAGAAAGCTACTTCTAGGTCCCTGGGATGGGCGCTTGAAACCACCTTGTCAGAACGCACATTTGCTGTGATAATATGTGACCCTCTGAGTGAAATTCCCAGAAAATGAACAGACTGGCAGAGGGGTAAACACCAACACAAGGGCACCTGGGGCTGGCTGTACTCTGCACACACTCTGGTGGGCAGGACAACGTGGCAGATGCAGTAGCCTCACTTGACAACCTTTGCAACCAGGCCTTTCCACCAAATGATCACGTCAATCATCCCTTGAATGTTTATTCTAAAGATTTGCAGTTCAAACTTTTTCTACATTGTATTTCCATGTCCTATATTGAAGGAGAATAGAGTTTGGGATCCCACTTTGGCATATTGATTATTTTAGGCTGGTTAATTTTAAGAAACAGCAGACCTGGGAGAAGCTCTGAAAACCCAGAAGTTACCCTCTGTAAAACTCAATTACATTTGTAAGGGCAACCTCCCTCTGTAAGGGGGTTCCCTCACCATACCTGTCCTGCTTTCACTGTCAGAGAAGGCAGGGACTTAAAGCTGCAGAAAAACCTTAGGCTGGTTTTCTGTGCTTTGCCTGGGAACCTCCTGTAACAGACTCTCCACCCCCAATGTCATCTTTTGTCACTAGCTGAAGATGGTACTGAAGATGATGGCTTCCACCATTTTGGAGACTTAGTGTACCTGGGTCTCTCCAAAGTATATGTTACTAAACTTTAATTTGCTTTTCTCCTACTAACCTGTCTTCTGTTAATTTATTACTCCAGCCAGAACTTGAAGGGTAGAGGATGATTTTCCTCCCTAACAGTGTCTTCTTAAACAGCTTGTACAAAATAGAAGGCTAACTTATCACAGCTGTGTGTGGCCTGTCGCAATGGTCTAAGACAGTGCCCCCATGTGGCGCCTGCAGCTTCCCTCACCCTCACCCTCCGTGACCCCAGCCTGCTAAATTCTGACTTCCCTTATTTGAACTGTTTTTATTTCCTCGTCCCCAATGTCATCAGTACAGTCATTTTAGGAAGGAAAACAGGGCACACACATATTCCTACTAACGGATGGGCTGAGGGCAAGGCGAGTTCTCGTGCAGAAGTTCTGAACTTGGTGTCTGTGAACCTGATTGAGAAAAAGTATCACATCTTTATTTGCAATAATCTCTGGCTGAAATCTAGTTCTCACTCAATTATGAGGGTAGACATTAAGTCCTGGAGTTCCAGCCCAGCCGGCGTGGCTCAGTGGCTGAGTGTCAACCTCTGAACCAGGTCATGGTTCGATGTCAGGGCACAGGCCCGGGTTGCTGGCTCAGTCCCCAGTGTGGGGTGTGCAGGAGGCAGCTGATCAATGATTCTCTCTCATCATTGATGTTTCTATCTCTCCCTCTCCCTTTCTCTCTGAAATCATTTAAAAAATTTTAAAAATCTTGGCATTCCAGCAGTACCTGTAGCTTCCAACAGAAACCACAAATATCTTCACAAAGCGCTAGAGTTGCTTCAGAAATCTCAGTTGTCAGTTACTTGTCACCGCTGCAAAGGAACTGCTACAGCCAGCGCTCAGTCTGTTACTAATTCAGCTAATAAAGGGCACTGAGGAACTTTATCACCAGTTTGGTTCGATATTTTGATAACTGTATCTCAGTAATAACGGGTTCTCTTCTTGATCCTATTTTATCTAAAACTGATTTTTTTCAACAGTGCGCCACATGGATTTTTAAAACATGCAATACCTGCCTAGTCAGGGGCACCGACCCCTTCCCCTTAGACTGTCAAATAAAGAACGACAACAGCCAACACAACAATAGCTGTCTGATGTGAATGAATCAAAGTTAAACCAATGATCTTTTGTGGTGTGCCGCAGAACTGTAGCAATCAGTGTGCCCTGCGAGGAGAAAGGCTGAACACCGCTGATCCACACCGGCTTCACCGAGAGCCCAGAGGCCCGGGAACACAGCAAAGGCGCCCAAGGGCCGATGCTTTGCACCAGCAGCAATTTCAGGGTTTTCTTTTAAAACGGTTTCAAAATGCTTAATAATTTGCAACAAAAGTGAAAGCTCTAACTAGAATGTTCCTGCTCATGAAGTGCTTTTCTGAAGTTACAGTTGACACAGATGCGAAGAGATGCACACTAGGGGCAGGACCCAGCGAGAGGTTCGCACCCAGCATGGTTCACATGCAACCTGCTGACCGTCAGTCTCCAGCAGGACCCTCAGGTCAAGTCCCGTTTCAGGCCGGTTTCCAGTCTCAAGCAGGACGCGCACTTTATTGCTGGGCAGAAGGCACCGGACAGTGAGCGTCGCTCAACGTGCACCGGACAGCGCTCGCCACTCTCCACTCGGGAAACGGGGGAAACAACGGAAGGCAGGTGGCTGCGCAGGCTGCCATCTTCCCAATCAATGCGCCAGACTCGGATGCATCACCACCAACTACCTGCAAACTTCACCTCCGTCCTCCCTCTGCAGCATCTAGAATGTACTGTGTAACGTATTCTGTAATTTATTTCAACATGATGCATGGTGTAAATATCACTCCTTTTCCGATGTCAGAAAAATCATAGTTAGACCCAATTGAAGCCGAAGGGTTCGTTCACCCTAAAGTGGAAGCGCTCACTTACTAAGGGAAAAAACAGTAGCTTTTTATAGAAAGCGAACTCTTACAACCTAAGTTATTAAGTTAAATTACACCTGACACGTCAGATACATCCTGGATGGCTGCAAGGCTGCGATCAAACTCACCAAACGCACATCTGCTTAAGGACCCCCCCGCCCCCCGGGTGCCTTCCGTCCCCGGCCACGATTCCGACGCGAGCAGCGCCCCAGGCACTGAGGGGCACCCCCCTCCCCCAGGAGGAGACCCCAACTGGTGTCGCAGGGCCGCTCAGGGCCCCCAGAGTCGCAGGATGAAATCAATAGGCTCCACTTTCCTAATTCTCCTGCCGTGACTCACGACCGCTTCCCACAGGAATGAGAGGTTCCGGCGAGCGCCCGGCCAGGTCCGACACGTCCGCTCACTCAAGTCGGCCGTTTATGATAAGCGACCCCTTCGTAACCAACTCCAGGAGCCGGCACCCCGGCCTGAGGCACCGCGCCCGGCACCCCGTCAGGCTGCAGCCGGCTCCCCCGCAGGTCCGCACCCCCGGGACCGTCCCCACCCCGCCGACCTCCGCAG